>NC_056741.1:1996888477-1997059254 GCF_019279795.1 Protopterus annectens | reverse complement strand
AGGTGGGAACTGCTCTATCCAAGGAAAGAACGCAGCATCCATGGGACCAGATGGTGTCCCTGGTTTTGTGCTCCATGAACTCACTCAAGAATTAAACCCGCAGTCAGGGCAGCTGTTTGATCTTAGCCTCAACTCAGGATATGTTCCCAAGGAGTGGCATATGTCAATGGTGGACCCACTTCACATGGGGGTGCCTCCACTGACCACAGAAACTACCATCCCATCAGCTTGACAAGCAGGGTCTGCTAAGCTATGCAGAAGATCAGAATGGAAGTCATATATGAGGACATAGGGGACTTGCAGACATTAGATCCAAACCAGTTAGGCTTTGTCGAGGGCAGATCATGCCTTTTAAACTTGGTTGACTGTTTCATAACAGACACCAAGGCCACTGACAAGGGCAAGGCACTCCACACAGCCTACCTTGACCTGGCAAAGGCTTTCAACACAATACCCCACTCGGGTATCATTGAAAACATCACCAGCTTAAATGTGAACCCATACATCACAAGATGGGTTGCAAACTGGCTACGTGACAAAACAGACAGGTTCAGACTTGATGGTGCCATGTCACACTCCACAACTGTCACAAGTGGTGTCCCACAGGGCTCAGTCCTGGGCCCACTATTGCTCAGCATCTACTTTTCAGATGTACAAGCAAACACAGCAGGATTATGGCTGACAAAGTTTGTTGATGACTGCAAACTGGGAACCATAGTTAGCCACCCATCTGACACAGGCATCCTTCAGAAGGGTGTCATAGACATGGATAACTGGTGCCAGAGCCATGGCCTTACATTAAACACTAAACAATACATAGCCATACCCTTTGGGAAGAACAAGGTTGCCACTAGTTCCCATGTAGGTGGCAATCCTGTAAGCACACAGGAGGTTATCAGGGACCTGGGCACCCCGGTTGACAGTAACCTTTTGTTTGACACTCACGTTGCCAGGGTAGTTAGGTAGAACTTCTACATTGCCCACCTCATCATGCAGGGATTCACATCTAGATCCAGGGAGGTCATTGTTCCCCTGTACTCTTCACTCATGTAGTTGGTGTGTACTGCAAAGCTCCACCAGATATGTCCAGACACCGGAACCGTGACTTGAGCAGCCCAAACACACGCTCTATGATATTACGTGTTTGTGCGTGTGCCTCATTATGGCGTTCCTGTTCAGGTGTGTGTGCATTTCTGATGGGTGTCATCAGCCACGGCTCAAGTGCATAACCAGCATCCCCCACTAGGTGTCCGTGTGGGAAGTCTCCATTGGCAAATGATTGGTACAGCTGCGTCAGATGCCAGATGTGGGAATCGTGGTAGCTCCCAGGGCAGCCAGCACACACATTCATTATTATGCCCTGGGCATCACACACGACCTGGCAGTTGATGGAGGTATCCCTTGCGGTTAATGTAGACTCTACCCTGCTCACCGGCTGGTGCTTTGATGCGTGTGCGTGCAGTCTATTGCACCCAGCACCTCAGGGTATCCCGCTATTTGCTGGAAGAGACGATATTGCTGGCCACAACCTCACGGTCATTAGGGACATATATATGATCACTGACATGTGGTGACATGGCATCCAGGAACTGGTGCAGTACCCTGGAGGCTGATGCCTGTGATATCCCCATCATATCGCCAGTTGGTCTCTGGAAGGTACCTGTTGCTAGTATTCTTAGGCCAACACATACCTTGGTTTCCACTGGGATGGGTTCCCCTCTGTTGGTTCTGTGTGTGAGGTGTGGCCTGCACAGCTCAACAATCTGCTGCAGGAGCTCTCTGCCCACTCTATAGCACTCTACTATCTCCAGCTCATGTAACCCATGGTAGGTGACCCTAGGCCTGTATACTCTTCTCCTTCTCCTCACTCTGGGTTGTCTGTCAGCATCTGCATTATCACCACCCTCAGCAATTCGCCTATGCCTGATTATAATAGCCATGGCAGCCCCTAGCATTTCTGCTCTGAGTTCAGCTTATTTCCAGTTTTCAATTCTGAGAACTTAGTTTCTGGCAGTATCTCTCGTGAGAAACAGCATGCACTGCTCTTTGTTGTGTTTTAAGTGCTGGGTTGGGCTTCTAGTCTGCCTGTGTCATTGCCTGCTTGTAATTGTTTCCACCAATTAACCCCAGCAGTATTCCCTGGCAGTTTCCGTGTATTTTGGTTGTTTCCTGTTTCCTCTCTGTTTCCTGAAGGGGAGCATTGTGCACACCAGCTTGAACACGCTCACAGTCACTTAAACGCGCGTACACATCCCTACACGGTGTTACACGCGCGCACACTTCCTTACACGGTGTTAGCTAGGCTGATTCATGCTAAAACGCGCGTACACTGCATCACACACGTGCACGCCCGCGCAAACCGTTGTAAACAGTTTGCAACACGCTCCCACATGTAGAACCTGCCTTACACGCGCGCACACGCGCGCATGCATGTATATCAAGAAACTTAGAGTGTAGAGATAGCGTATGCCCTCAATTTCTTGACTTTCCTAGTGTTCTGTTGGGACACACCTCCCTCCCTGATGTCTGTCTGTCATCTGTTACCTTACATTGCCCTCCAATCTGGTACATTTCTTTCTATCCTTCTCCCCGTGATGTCACCTACCTCTTACTCTGTTCCTCCCCCTTCTCTAACTCTTACACTACTCAGAAAGTGCTCATTACCTATGTGGCAGTGTGATTCAGTATTGTAACCCTCATTTACATAGGATTGCCTAGTAATGCTTAGTTACATATCTTACGGAGCTTCCCCTTGACAACCACTAAACGGAGGCCATATTGTTTTAGTCTGCAAGTCCCTCCATTGACATTCCATGTAATACATAAATCCCACAATTGTGGGCTTATAAGCTTCGGTTTTAGTTTTAGGTAGCGCACCCGCTTTGCTGGTGCGCTGCAGTTAAACACAAAATCCCGTGAAAAAAAAGTTATATAATTTATTTTTGCAACACTTTTTCATGCCAATGGCCACATATTTGGCCATTGGCATGCTTACTGTAACAAATGCACCTTTTATTTGGAGCTGACATAGCTCCGTTTTTAATTTTGCAGAAATGTACTCAGTTGTCAGCTGAGTACATTTCTGCAGCTAACACGTCCGTTACACGGACTGGTTTGGGCTTCGTGGATCGCTCACATACCTCATTTGCATATCTGTCAGCTGCAAATGAGGTATTGAGCATTTCCATGCCCACTCCGTGTAAGAGACGTGTTAGCTGTCTCTTACACGGAGATTTGGGCTGTTGCTGAATCAGGAGGCTTACACGGAGGCTTACACTACTCTTAAACTCCGTGTAAGCCTTCCTGAATCTGGCCCAATGTCTTAAACACATTATTCTTGTCCCAGGATATATTGGTATTTTGAAAGACAGAAGAAAAAAATGAGGTGGTGAATCATTACCATCTTTGCTTCATCCATGCGCATCACTCTTTCATGTTTATTAAAATATTGAATTGACTCTTAGGATGAGATACATCTACAGAGGAAAGACAATGTTGGATATTTTGAATTTTGTGCAGCTGTACCAATGTCTTTGTAAAATAAATAGATTTTTTGTATTTGGCACACACATTACAGCTATTAACAATGTAAAGTTGCATTCTTTATAGTGTGTGGTTTGACCACAGCTCTCAGCAGATCTTATAACAGCTTAATACATCCATCTTTATTATACTGTCTGAACTAAATGTACCAAATGAAACTATTGTGAAATTATGATAAATGAAGGATGCATTTCAATGATGTACAATAAGGGTAGAAAAAGTTAATCTTACACAAGTCTTGCTTATTTGTTTCCTTCCATATTACTCCTCAGCTCTTTCCAAATGTAACTTTTCTTCCCAGCTCATTTTCTCTGAAGAAAGTTAAATGAAACTGGGATAGAAACATTATTTTAAATGGCTGGCTTCTTCACAAATTTTACTATAATTTCTGTGCCTTTTGTGGGTCTATACCCCTACGTTACATACCTTCATTGTGGATACTTAGGTGTGCCAATTATTAAGGAAAGCTAGGAGCAAAGGCAGAATGTGAAATGCTCCTAGCACAAAGTTTATTTATGGACAGGGAACTCAGCAGCCATTTGTTTTCTTCTTCCTTTGGAACATATCCGAGTTGTTATTTGTCTTTTCATCTTTTCCTGGTTAGGGGTCGCCACAGCGGAACTCTGGTCTGCTAATGATTGGCAGTAGATTTTTTATGGTGCCGAGTTGCCAGCCCGACGCCCAACCTTCAGCGAAGGCACGCCCATTCACGCATGCCTTTCTGAGGCCACTCAACCATGGGGAGGACATGCAGACTCTACACAGAAGGCACTCCATCCGTGAATTGAATAGGAGAACCTCTTGCTGTGAGACAACAACGCTATCACTGTACCACAGCATCTTCCTTTGGAACATATCCGAGGTTTTAGCTTATAATATCCATCTTCCACTGTAAGTGGCAATTACTCATTTATTTTGCTATTAAGGCAACTTCCTAGTTTTATTTTTCATGAAGGGAAAAGAAGAAATGTTGTTTTGTATACTGAAATGAGTCTTTGAAGATCACAATGGACAGTTTTGCTGACATGAGCTTGCTGCAATTGTTCACATCAAGACAAGTTTATTACATTACTTTTTGTATTTTATGAATTTAATAATAAACATATAAAAGTAACACACTGTAAGTCAGTCCATTAACAAACCTCTTGAGCATTCTGGCATCACCACTTCTTTAAGAATATAACAATGTTTTTCAGTTTAATATGATCACTGGCAGACATGCAACAGTCAGTGAATACAAGACAAGCTGCCAGCTGAGAGCAATATTTCTGTAACCATAAAAACAGGAATCTTAAGGAATGAGAAAGGCAGTTTCTATAATATTTCTTTCACCTGCTAGCACAATTCTTTAGTTGTAAACTGTTTTTATATTGATTATGGTACACACACTATTCTGGTATTTTGAGTACCTCTTGTCAAATAATTTATACCACTCAATTGTCCAGATTTTCACAGAATGCCAGACTTTTTATTCATATTTTTGGTCTTTTACCCATAAAAATTGTAGTTTTCTGGCAAATCACTGGCAACTCATTGAAAAATGAAGTCAGAATATAATGGCAGATAATTGATTTTCAGACTTCATATCCTTCAGTAAATTCGTGATAATACAAAACCTTCTGTTCTATCAACTTTCTAAGTTTTTAAGAGTAATATTTAAAAAGTGTCCCTAGTTTTGGGTGTTTGCACCCCCACCCCATTATTCATGGCTTTGTCCAGATTTTTTTGCTCTAAGAAGTTGAGAGGTATGACTATAGTCTGTCAAAATGTTCTTTTGAAAATAGAACTACTTTTCTAACTTCTTGAGAGTTATAAATAGGTAGGACACTACAATACATAATGGGAAAAGAAAAAATCTTATTACAGAAACTGCATTTCATTGAATTTTGAAAGATTTTCTGCATTATCCATAAATGTCCCCATTTTGCCTGGGTGCCTTTAAGGCTTGGTCTATTTCCATACGTGATATGATTTTCATTGTGCTAGTGTTAAACAATATCCTACACAAAGACATTTACACATATATACACAAGCACAAGCACATGCACATATAAACACAAATGTGCACATTAAAAAGGGATACAGTACAAATTAAATCACTAAGTTTAGGCTTTTAATTAATTATCTAACTTGCTGGATTAACAATTCAACCATATTGTTTAGATAAGGAAACATTAACTCAATTTAAATCTTTTAGTTTCAATATATTCTTAATTCTGACCTGTTTATTAAGACCAGGGGTGGATGACTCATCCAGTTTGAGCTGCTGCTGTAACTCTCTTATTTTTGTTAAAGTAAAATAAAAGTCATTCTAAAGATCCATTCTAAACAAAAATATGTATGTATATCCAACACAAATGGTGTTATATTTAAAGAAGAGCATTATTATTATTATTATTATTACTAGTGTACATGACATGTAAATGTTTCTATATCTGCTGTGACAGCTTTAATTCCTTGTTGCCCTGTCATTATAGAAGCTATCACAACCCAGACACATTGGTATCTATATACCTATATATATATATATATATATATATATATATATATATATATATATATATATATCTACATATTGCACCTAAAGAGATAGTATGCATAATACTCCATAGAACCAAATGTGCTATCCAAATGAATCAAATTTAAGTATGGGCTTCTGATTACAAGACTACAATAGTGACATGCTGAAGGCTTTGTGTAAAGGAAGCAAAGTTACCACTCTGACACTTTCAAGTAGTGAATTAACAGGTTTCTCTCTGTATGTATAAATGCAGGGATATCACCTACAACTCTTACTAAATGTGTATAACTATGGAAGAGTTTATAATTATTTGTTATATACTTAATATCCAAAGACTCAGTGGTACAAATGATAACCATCCCAAATCTCACATTACTGACACCAGTACATCCCAGTTAAACTGCCTGATCTCTTATTTCATCATATGTAAATATATAGTGAACCTATTATAAACACCAGCTACTACATCAGAAATGAAAATTGTATTATACCCTTTGTTTTCAGACAATTGCATGAGGTTTTAGCTTCAGCAAAAATGCATCAGATGGAATTAATTGTGAAAATTGCCTGAAAGCATTACTTTTTTACCCCCCTGAAGTTTGCTGCACTGAGGATGAGGACTCAAACTGTGAACATATACATCAGTGAAAGTTGGTTTTCTATAGATATTTGAACTAAATATCCCTGTATTTATATCAAAAGAAATTTCAATATCTACCAATGAAATCATTTTGGAAGCTGAATGTTTACTTAAATTCATCACATGTATATATTAATGAAACTGCTCTGTTCATCCTGTTCAGATAATAATGATGTAATTTGTAAAGCAAATATCAAATCAGCAGATCTGAATAAATCAGATTAATATGTACGGGCACTTTTATAGCTGACTTGCTTGACAGACACTTGTGTGACACAAGTGAGCAAAAGCAAGTACTGGGCGAAGTACCATTTGTATGAATATTAAACTGAGAAAAAGTCAAAATGCAATCCAACTCTCCATGAATTGCAATTAATATATAAAACAGGAACAAAGAAATATGTATTGGCACTTTTATCCCTCCAAAAGAGACTTCATCAGAAAAAGAATTCCTCCCCTCAAAACCCTTATATACAATCCAACCTTAATTGAAGTGCTTTTGTCACATCAGTTAATACCAATACAAAATTTAACGGGCCATCCCATAATTTCACAGCTGTTACAAACTTTCATTAAAACATAAAACTTTGAACATTGTCCAAAATGCTGTGCATCACCACCAAAGACAGTTCTGTACACTTTTGTTCATAAAATACATAATATTCACTTTGATAAATTAAAAAAAAAAACAATTTTAAAAAAGTGACTATTTACTTATCATTTTAGAGATGCAGCTTTTTCTTTCAACACTGGAATAATTGATACCTTATCATTTAGTCCAGGTGGTAAAGTGGCATTTAACCTCAACTGCCAGACTAGCTCCCTTTTTAACAATAATGTCTGCCAGTCAGCCCCTCTTAGATCATCTTTAATGCTTTCTTGTATACCAAAAGAAAACCTAAACTATCCTACTTGTAGCACATTTCCCATTCCTAAATACAACTTTACTGTCCAACATGTTGTCCAAAACTAAATCTCTACTTTGACTAATAAAATTACATTGTTTATAGCTACCACAAGGCACTGTACCCTTGTCTAAATTTACTAGGTGGCCCCCTCCTTCTTCAAAAAGTTGTTTAAATTTTTTTTCCAGTTCTATATACAAAAACTGTTTTTTCACCCACAAACTCATGTATTTCATTGCTCACCCTAAAGATGTTCCAATTTGCTTTTGTTATTTCTTTTATTTGTTTGCTATACTGGTTGTATTCCACCACCAATGCTCTATCATAATGACTATCTTGCACTGTTTTCTTAGATCTAACTAAAGCTGTTCCCAGCAGTGGCTTGTATTTAATCCCCCATCCTTGATGTACCTCTTGAATATAGGCATCAGCCATTTTCTCTGGATAATCCCTGTCCAACAACATTTCTTTTAATTTCATAAGTTCACTCCAAAGATCTTCATGCATGGATGTCACCTTTGCTATCCAAATAGCCTGTCCTTTTACCAGGCTTTTCTTGTGGACATATGGGTGGTTGCTAGAAAAATGCAAATATGTATTACAGGATGTTTCCTTTCTGATATATTTGACTTAAAGCCACCTGGAGCATGGGAAATCCAAGTCCAACTGTGAGTGAACTTAAAATAATTGGAACAACTATTCAAGTAGTCCACAGATTGGGATATCCATTCCATTCCCCCATCCCACAAAATAAACATTGTCAAAGAACCTCACATACAAATATGAATTTTGGGCATAGGGACTAGAGAAAATAAGATTGTTTTCCCAGCCTAGCATCACAATGTTCGCAAAAACTGGGGTGCATGATGCACCCATTGCTGCACCTTTAATTTGCTGGTAATACTCCCCTTCAAAATGCACAAAACTGTTTTCTAATACCATCTCCATAAGATCAACTTCTGTGGCCACCAGTGTCTTTGGCATAGAGCATTGTTGGTCTAAAATGATCCTAAATATTCTAACCCCTCTTCCTTGGGGATTGAAGGCAACAAATCCACCACATTAATGGTTAAGAAAATAAATGCTTCCTTCCACAAACTTTGCTTAAGTTTACTCAAAGAATTCCAAGAATCGTTAGCTAAGTGAGGGGTACTGACCACTATTTCCTTAACCAAGTTGTCTATTAACAACTACTATAGGATGAGTTTTAGATCCTTTGGCTGACACTACAGTACTAAAAGGGGGATTCTTCACACATTTGTGGACCTTGGGGATCCAAACTACATTTGGGATTACTGATTTTGGCTGTTGCAAAAATTGATAAATGTCTGGTTTGATGTATGTTACCCAACAAAAATTATTCAAGATAGGAATCAATCCTCCGGTATGCAATATTAATTAAATGTTTTGATATAGGGGAATATGTATCAATGCTGTACAATAACCCAGTCATAACATTCTTCTAATCCTCCACTCTGAACATCATCACACCACAATAAAATCGAAGAGAGTAAAATAAAATATTAACAGTTCTGATTAAGTTCAAGGTGTTTGAACAAAAGCTCTAAACTGTTGTGGTTTGCTTGCTGTGATTTGTTAAAGAATTTGGGATTACTGCCATGGACTATTTATTTCTGTTAACTGGTGTTCCAAAGGCAGTGTTGTGTGTTTTAGTGTACTTGGTTCTGCTTTTTGTTTACCTTTTGTTTTTATATGTTTAAAGTTGCATAGAGTCTTACCAATATGATAAGAAGGGACATCCTGTAGAAAATCAGACACTGCTTACATTATGTGAAGACTTCTCCTGTGAAGTTGTTTCTTCTGTCTGGATCAGTTGCATCTCAGTCATTTTGGAAATAGGAAACCAAGATATGAGTTCATCAAGTTGGTATATCCTTTTTAGGAAGAAATGTGATAAAATAGAAAGTAGATTTACCAGTTATAATAATATTTAAAGCTTGTTATACAATATAAGGAGTTTCAATAATACATTAAAAAAATTGGAAGATATGGAAATGGGACAAAGTTCTAATAGTATGTTTATTACTGAAACTTAATTTAATGATATTATTAGATCCCCATCATTTCCTAGAGATGCTGGGCAACATCATTATAGATTCAGCAAGAGATGGGGTGGAGTTTTTATTTATGCCAACTCTTCCATCAAATCTACTACAAAGTTTTGTAGGATGGATTCTGGGATTATTGGTGTAAATACTGATGATAGTAGAACTATTTTGACTATTGCACTCTTCTACAGATCTCCATCTTTGTCTAAAATTGAATTAGAAATCTTCTTTACCTCTCTGGATAGTTGTTTAGAAGATGATTTTGATATGATTGTACGTGATCCTAATGCATGTTTTATTGACTGGGAAGGCAATGTTTTTGTTATGGCCATTATTTCTTAGGTAGTGAAAACTAGTGTGGAACTTGACTATACTCTGGTGGTTAAGAATTCAACATGGACAGGTAAAATTATTAATATGATTTGGATTAATGGCAGTTTAGAATATTGCTGTTGTAGAAATAAATATGAATTTTGTAGATCAGAGCTGTTTGGGTATTTGTTGGGAAGTTACAGTGCAGCCAGGTATAAGAAATAATGTTTCTATATTGAATGTTATTAGGCTGATTACTTAGCTATTAGGGAACAAATGAGCTGGAAGTGGCATGAAGCTACAAAAGAACAAGATGCTCAGTACTCTTGGAATTTTTTTATGAATTTCTTTACTATCTTATAAAGTATTTTGTTGCAATATCCATTAGTGGTAAATGTATTAAGAAACATGCACAGGTTTGGTCTGGAAAACTTGATAGACTCAGAAAAAAAGGCAGTGTCTTGTTGGCAGAGATATAAAATGATACCTAGCAATGCTAATAAAGCTAAGTATCAGGAGATTAATTAAAGTTTTAGAAAACAGATGCGATCCACTAAAAGTAATGATGAGTTATAGTTGACAAACTTTATTACTGATAAAAACCTCTTGTATAAGCAATTAAGGAGTTACAGGAAAGATTCTAACTTCATCATTAATACAACTTAGGGTGGAGTTTTCAGTTTTATCAAATAACTGTACCATATTACCTGTACCTAATGTAAATAATAAAAAAAGATATTAGTCCCAATTTATGACTGGGTGTGGTTGAGAAATCATTAAGTACCATCAAGCCACATTCTGCTACTAGGCCTGATGTCCTTCATGGATATTTCATATCAAAAATCTGTGTGTCTATACTACATTGTACACATTGGATATTTCAGAGTGGATTACTGGAAGGATTTGTACCACATATATGGAAAATGACTACTGCCATCCCCTTATTTAAAAGTGGAAACTATGGCACATTTGCTAGTTACTAGCCAATTAGAGTTACACATATTATAGGCAAATGTTTTGAGAGATTGATTTACTTGCTACTAATGTAAGAGTTTTGTACTATATTGGATATTTATTAGCATGGTTTCTCTCGAGGTCTATCATGTCTGATCAACTTATTAGGCTTCTGCCAAAATATATGTCAGTCTCTGGATGCAGGATTATCAGTTGATCTAATATATTGTAAGAAATGGATCTTAAGAAGTGTACAAGTATGAAAGTGTATATTCCAATAAAACCTATGAAAGGAATGACTTGCAGTCAGTCTCTCTTTTGAAGGAGAATGTGAGACTGGATTCATTTTGTTTTTAGAAAGAAAATAATTTAATTGAAGATTATTGTAAACACTTGGTCTCCTGATAATACTTTGTTGAAATTTTGAAATAATATATTTTGATAGATTAGTATCAAATGGTATGATTTACAGATAGGTATTTTAAGGTTAAAATTGAGAATATTACATCTGATGAAAGGAAGGTAGCAGTTGCGGTCCCCTGGGTTCACTGCACAGATCCTTGTTATTTAATATATTTATGCCTTACATTCCTACTCAAAGTATGGCTGATTGTCCATTTGTTTCAAGAGGCAGGGTCTCGAAGCCCTCCTCAGTATGGAGAGCATCGATGTCTCTGCAGTGACTGAAACCTGGTTCAAGACTCCTGAGAGCACCCCAGCACTGCCAGGTTATAACTCATATCATGCTTTTCGGCCCCAAAACTTGGACTGAACCACAAAGAGAGGGGGGAGTGTCCATATTCATCAAAGACACCCATACCTCCAGGATAGTGGCAATGCACAAAGCATCGGAGACCATCCATATGCAACTAACCATAGGCAAAAATGCCCTACAGTTTGTAGCATGCTACAGACCACCCTCTCAAACTCAGGAACCCCAGTCAGCCTTCCTGAAGACACTGGAGAGTATGAATGTCTCTCCAAATACCATCATATTGGGAGACTTCAACTACCCAAACATAGACTGGGAGCATTACTCAAGCCCCAACACCCTAGCCCAAAGGTTCCTAAAATTCATAAACTCAAACACGATGGAACAACTAGTCACCACTCCCACAAGAGGAGATAATATACTAGATCTGATCATCACAAACATGGGGACACAATGCTCCACACTGGAAGTATACCCCTCACTGGTGAGATCAGACCATAAACTAATCTCACTGGAAATCCACATCCCGCCCCCACCCCCAGCACAAAGGACCGCAGTGAGGAACTTCTCAAAAGCTGACTTCACACTTCTTAAGACTGAAGTATCCTTCAAGGCCCCTGGGCCAGTGGAAACCACAGCCCACACCGCTGAATCTTTTATAAACACCTTCTACGGACACCTTCAAGAATGCATGGATCATGCAATCCCAAATAAAACCAAGACCCTATTCCCCAAAGGCAGGCGTCCTGTCTGGTGGACCCCAGCCATAAACAAACTTTACAACAGGAGGAGGAAGCTACTACAAGTCAGAGCAAAATCCAAAAAAGGGAAGGCATCTCTGATCAGTACTAGCAAAAAACTACGATCACTCATAAAATCATCCAAGGCCAACTTTGAGAGAAAAATCGCAAAAGTCACTAAAGATAATCACAAGGCCTTCTTTAGTTATGTTAGAAACCTGGGTGGAAACTCTCAGATATGCTCAGAGTTAGTTCAAAATGACAAAAAATACACTGAACCCACAGATATTGCCAACATACTGGCAGACAGGTTCAGTGCAAATCCCCCCCCCAAAAGGAGAAATATCTATCCCAGCTGAATGTAGCCTCCCTGACATCACAGATGTCCAGGTGAGAGCCGCCCTTTCCAAAGCTAAAAACACAGCATCAATGGGACCAGACGGTGTCCCAGGTTGCGTGCTACATGAACTGCAAGAGGAACTAAACTTGCACATAAGGCTGCTGTTTAATCTTATCCTTACTACAGGATACATACCCAAAGAATGGTGTACAGCAACAGTGGTTCCACTCCACAAAAGAGGTGCTTCTACGGACCCTGGAAATTACCACCCCATAAGCTTGACGAGCCTGGTCTGCAAAGCTATGGAGAGGATCATTATGGAGCTCATAAACAAGGACATTGGTGACCTACAGACACTTGATCCTACCCAATTCGGCTTTGTTAAGGGCAGATCCTGCCTTTTGAACCTGGTCGACTTTTTTGAAACAGTCACTAAGGCCATTGATGAGGGTAAGGCAGTTCACACAGCCTACCTTGACCTTGCAAAAGCCTTTGACACAATACCCCACTCGGGCATCATAGACAAGCTCACCAGCTTAAATGTAAACCCATATGTCATAAGATGGGTTGCAAACTGGCTAAAGGACAGAACCCACAAGGTCAGAATTGCTGGAGCCATGTCAGACTCTAAGCCAGTCACAAGTGGTGTCCCACAGGGCTCGGTCCTGGGACCCCTCTTGTTCGGTATTTATTTCTCAGAAGTACAAGCAAATATAGGAGGATTGTGGCTGACAAAGTTCACAGATGACTGCAAGCTGGGTGCCATAATCGATACTCCAGCAGACACTAGCATCCTTCAGAAAGGCCTCACAGAAATGGATAACTGGTGCCAGAGCCATGGCCTTAAACTGAACACCAAAAAATGTATAGTTATACCCTTTGGGAAAAACAAAGTACCCACAAATTACCACATAGGTGGTAATCCATTAATTATGGAAGAAGTAATCAGGGACATAGGGACCCAAGTTGACAGTGACCTCTCATTTGACACACACATTGCCAAGGTGGTTAGGAAAACCTTCTATATTGTCCACCTTATCATGAAAGGATTCACATCTAGATCAAGAGAGGTCATTGTGCTCCTATACTCTTCCCTTATCCGACCCATGAGTGAGTACCATGCCCCATTTGGCATGTACCTTACCCGGCACCTGCAGCAGTTAGAAAGACCCCAGAAGTACCTCACCAAGAGGATCAAGGGTCTCAAACATATGTCATATGCTGCCAGATTGAAGAAACTCCAGCTCTATTCAGTCGCATACCGCCTACTCAGAGGAGATCTATGCCTGACGTACAAGGCCATGTCCAATCCGGAATTAATGGACATGCTCCACCTAAAAAAATCCAAATCCATCAGAGCCACGAGAGCGAGAGACTTGAACCTCAACACAGAAATAAATAGGACATGCTGGAGGGACAGATTCATAACCAAGAGGCTCCCTACACTCTGGGACAGAATCCCAGTCCAGGTTAGGCAGAGCCCTTCACTGACTCTCTTCAAGAGAAATCTTGACGAGTGGATGGGAGATCATAGGTTTACCCCGGGGGTCATCTCTGTGTCACTTCTAGACAGAGGCACAGTAAACTAAACCCTAAATGGGCACAGTATTATCATTCCAGGGGGTGGCGGAAGCCACACACACTCTGGCTAGGCTTATAAATGCCCTAGGGCAGATAGCCTAGTATGAACCTATGAACCTATGAACCTATAAGTAACACTGCAGGAATATATGGGTGTCCTGGATACTTGGGCATTGAACAGAATCATGAAGCTTAATGCAATAAAACTAAAGCATCTCCCTTTGGTGGAAATCATCCATGTTTTCCATATACACTAGATATTGGTATTGGTATATATAGGGATTTGGGTTTAATAGTTGACAGTCAATTAAAATATGAGAATAATAATTTTTGGTCACTAAGGAGTGCTATGCTGTTATTGAGAGCATTTTACACAGTAATTTAAACCATTATGAGAGAGTTTTACTTCCACTTTATAAGTCTGTTTTACAACCGTATATAAAATATTGTGGCACTGCATGTGTCTACAATTGTTCACAGTTGATTACATTTTAAAAACTGTTATTCAAAACAGATTTTTAGAGTTAAATATGTCTCTGTATTCAATAATGGTCTAGATTGCTCAGTGGTTTGTATAAATGCACGAAAGACGAAAGACATTATTATGTTAGGTAAATGTGCATGGCGATAGGATAATGGTACTGGGGATAATACATTTTGTGAATAATTCAGTTTACAACGCAAATATAGGGGAACCACAGCTTATCAGAGAGCTGGTAAGCTATAGAATGGATTACCATTTGGTGATCAGGAAGGTGTCTAATCTAGAAAAGATTTAGGCTGATTCAGACAAATGATTTGAGGACAAGGTTTAGGGAGATCCCTGACAGATGGCAAACTCACTTAATTTTTCTGTTGAGCTCCAGAGTTTGTGTTCCATTGAACATTGAACACCAAATACCATCTGACACTATCATCACACATTACATAAAATTAAGACAAGTGTTTGTTAAATCTTTCACTAGACTACACTACATTAGGCCAAAACTACAAATGCAGATAAGGCAGGAGCCTCAAAAATGCCCACTTTAACAATTGTGGTTCGTACCAATTGTATTCTGTCTAAATTTAAATAAAAAGTGACACACAATGAATATCCAAAGAATGCAACTGACATCTTCTAGAAAAAGTAATAATCAACAAACCTTTAAATAATGCAACTATTATCTTGGGGAAAACATAAGTTAAAAGCTTTAAAATACCCCTTTAAGTAACATGTATTTAACCTAATGAAACATTTCTCAAAACATGTGTATAATAAAGGAACATGAGCAGTTAAACAGAAAAAGGCATAAGCCCTGCACTGTAACCTGATTAAGTAATTATATAATAAAAATGCATGTATCCCTTTAAGATATACACCTATCCCTTTAAGATATGTATGTTTAATGCATGCTTCATTATCCTTTGAAACCCAAAGCAGACAAGAATGAATGTAACAAGAAAGGTAATATCAATACAGCTTTGAGTCAAAGCCATGAGGACTTCAGCCTGTCACGGGACTTTTGGCAGGGGGATGGACAATTTGAAAGAACTACATAGAAAGTAAACCACTAAAAAGGGAAAATGGCTGTTAAATCTGACTGCAATCCATCAACTACATCCCATTTTATGTCATGTGTTTCCTCATCTCTATTACTGATATCGGAGAACATATTTAAGATAGCAGCTGTAAGCCAGTATGTGGTGTGCAAGAGTAGAGAAGCAGCCCATGTCTTAGGACAATTACCTCAATTAAAAAAAAAAAGTAACACATATATTCAACACGTCTATCCAAAGCTGTTATTGTTACTGATTTCAAAAAGTACACCAAGGCACCAAAAATCACTAAGAAGTCCACAGGTACCCTGAATATGGAAAGGAGACTCCACGCAGTAGTGCAAAAACACGAGTTTATTCAGCAGACAAGACACACATTAATGCTGTACACACACTACATTTTCATTTCAATTACTTCTTCAGATGCGGACTGAATCCTATCAAAATGCTTTTATAATGCCTCTGATACAAACATTCCCTCAATTGACCTTTTCTCTCTGGACCAGCTCACACATCTGGTTTTCAAACTGTCCTTCAACCAGGCTAACCAGTGCACCAGCAAAACTCTCCCTGAAGATCCTTGTGTCTACACTTCCTGGTAGTTTCTAGTCATATGACTACTGATATTGTTACTGATTTTCATTAGGTCCTTGTGATTAATATTTATTTATTTGGCATTTGTTGATGGGGAAAGTCCAACTGAGCTAGTGCCCTTTTTCAGTCAAGGCCCGGGGAGAAAAGCTCAACAGAAGAAACACAATGCATAGTTACAATTCATATAATTATAGAAAAAATATACAATGTATGTCTGGGAAAGTATACGAGATGGCTAATACAGTTGAAATCCACATAAGGGAAAATTACACACTCATATGGAGAAAAATACAATTAAATAAAATTCACTATTACTGCTGAGCAAATGGAAAAAGAAATACACATTACAGACAACGTTATTAGGTGCAAAAGTATGAGAAGACATAGAGATATATATATTTTAATAAGGCACGTAGGATGAGAAACTGCATAATGAAGACTAGATTTAGAAGTTAAGAGTATAGTAGTTAAAGATAGTCGCTAAGTGAATATCGAGAGTAATATTGAGAGTAATAATGAGGCAATTGTATATAATATTAAAATGATAGCAGAGAAGGGAGGTGGTATTGGGCGGGTGATCTATGTCAGTCTTGCAACAGTGACAGGCCGACATTTTAATCAGATGTTGTTTGAGTGCTTTTTTGAATTCCTGTTCATGGGCTATGTATCTGATGTGCAAGGGTAGTTTGTTCCAGGCTAATGCGAGTGCGTAGCTATAGAGATTTTAGCCTATGTATTTTTTGGGTTTGTAGATTTCTAGTAGGTGTTGTATTGAGCTTCTAAGAGTTCTGGATGGGGTATAGTATGTGATAAGTGGGGTGATAGAAGTACAGGCAGAGGGTCTGTTAAAGATAGAATGAATTATATTGAGTTGGGAGAAAATAAGTTGGTGGGGGCACTGTAGCCAGTTTTAGAGTTTGAGGGATTGCCATTGGTGTGTCTTTGAGGTGTGGCTAGCAGCAAATCTTGCTACTTTCTTATCAGTGATTTCCAGTTTGTAAAGCAGAGAGGCTTGTAGGTTAGTTAGTATTTGTGAACCATAGAGAACACTAGGAAGAAAGAAGGCATGGGCAAGAGCAAGTCTAGAGTCTTTAGTGATAAATTTGTTATTCCTGTATATTTGTTATTCCTGTATACTAACCCAAGTTTTTGATGTGGTTTTTATTTGGATACATTGGTGGACATGGAGGTCAAATTTGAGTCGATCATTTATGATGACTCCATGCAGTTTGCTGTATGCTTCTGCATTAATGACAGAATAGAATAATATAATCTGTGATCAGTCTTCTGACTAGGCCCCGCGGTAGTGGTGCTGCGGTAGCATTGTCGCCTCACAGCAAGACGTTGTCCCGTTCGATTCTCAGCTAGAGCGTCTTCTGTGTGGAAGCATGTGTGAATGAGCATGCCTTCATTGAAGGTTGTGCATCAGGGCTGGTAACTCGGCACGTAAAAATCCACTACCATACATTAGCAGACCGGAGTTCCGCTATGGCGACCCCTAACCGGGATAGGCTGAAAGACACAACAACAGTCTTCTGAC
This sequence comes from Protopterus annectens, assembly GCF_019279795.1. Taxonomy (NCBI): domain Eukaryota; kingdom Metazoa; phylum Chordata; order Ceratodontiformes; family Protopteridae; genus Protopterus; species Protopterus annectens. The sequence continues at coordinate 1,997,041,264 of NC_056741.1, read as the reverse complement.
TAGGACTGCAACTTCTGAAAGCCTGTTATCTACATAAATAATCACACTTTCCAATATCTTCAATCTCTCACCATCTCACAGGACTCACATTTATACTTCCAAAGTGAATAGACCAAAGTTATCACCTGTTTTAGTTCCATCCATGCTTGTGATGCAGTCTATGGGATGAGAGATCACTGGAGCTATAAGACCCCTCTCTTCAGGTAGGGTAATTAATAGAGTGTGTGCAGTATTCCTGCCTGTCCTTCAGGGTGATATAAATGCTCCATGAAAACAGTGAAATGGCAAAATGTTATTGCTGAATGACTGTTCAGCCAAGTGGTTGTTTTACAGAATATTTCTCTAAATGTCTACAAATTTGCAGCCATGAAATGTTTGAGTTATGTCTACATGCTTTAGATCATGCCCAGATGTCCTTGTACTTTACTATTCTGCAGCTTTACCAAAATGTCGCTTGCTTTCTTTAAAAAAGATGCCAATAAATGATCTTTTCGTTTCATACCAACACTCCACATGTATAAATGTTCTGTTTTCTGTGAAACAGAATTCTTCCATGAGAGATATATCTTGCTTCTTTTCTTTTGCACAATGCATATGTTGTCTTTTTGTGACAAAAATCTTTATTTCCTCTGATATTTTAGTTTATTTTTATTAGTTTACATTCTCCTTCATTCACCAAACTACCTCTATTTTTCATGTTTAATAATGCTTGAAACATTTCTGTCTCCTGCCATACTCCTTTTAAGTGAATTATTTATTAACTTTGAACAGAATTGTCAAACATTTCCAAAAGGTCTACCTTAAAAAAGTTTTCACACTATATGTTTCTCTCCAGTTTCTCTGTGCGACATTGCCCACTGCCTTCACTGCTAGCACACATTTCGGCCAGCTGTTCCATAAAGGCAACATTTAGACATCTGCAGCCTAGGTGAGAGACCTATTGTCCACTGATTATTGACCAGGATACCCAACTTTCCCATTTGTTTATCCAGTAAACCTAACTAGCCCATTTGTTTTCCCAGTAGTGAGAGTCAGATGGCAGGGGAAACAGACAGGTAGCATGCCCTGCTGAGTGACCTGCACCTGGACCTCAATGTTGCCTGGTTTCAGAAAGGTGTGTGCACTTCAACACACACACACACACACACACACACACACACACACACACACACACACACACACACACACACACTCAATTTCTTCAGTTGCTAACTGCTGGCAGCATGTATTCTGCATGCTCATATTCCAAGGATGCAACATCCTGTTCTCCCACTAGGAATCACTTGGGGGGGGGGTCCCGATCAACCTTCCTCTTTCAGTAGGGGTTGAGCTGGCAATGGGGATTCACTACCATCATTTTTAGTTTGATCTCTCCAGCTGTCATGGTGCTAATTCCCCTGTGCCATGGGAAAGGGCCACCCTACACTACTGTCACTTCCTCTACTACTCTAGTCCATTCTCTGACTATCTCCTTACCTAGTATACCACACATTTTTAATACTAACCATACCTCCTATAATTTCTCAGCATAAGAAATTTCAACCAAGTAAATATTTGTTGCTTCATGTTATAGAATTGTGTAATTGTTGTCACTGAATACACTCATACAAAATGTTGTCACTGAACCTGTTTATTAAATGCTGCTGTTAAAAAAATGACTAATTATGTATTCATATAATTTTATGGAATTTTCTTCCCAGGCCCCTACTGAAAATGTGTATGGCCCAGCTGGACTTTCCCAGCCAGCAAAAACAAATAAATAAATAATGTTTTAAAGCACAGAGCTCCCACACATGCACCAAAATTTTTAGTTTCCCTGCTTGCATTCACATCTCTAAGTCAGCTAACATTATACTTCCAATTACTTTTTAATATGTTTCTTCTTTGTTACATAATATAGTACTAGGCAGATAGTTGTGGTCAGTGAAATCATTCATCACCATCCAGTAACACAGTGCTCCTTCTGGCATAGCTGATCCACCACAATGCCAGTTAAACCTTTGTCATATCAATGTTCTTCTCATCAGTACCATCATTAGACAAGAGCTGAATAATATTTACATTTTTTTGAAGAAATGATTTCCCTGGTCTGTCTATTTCTTCAAAGATGAAATCATTAGACCACAACACATGCATATAGGAATAGTAAATCTTATTCTTTACAACATTATTGTTCTTTCTCCTGCTCATCATATGGACTTATCATTCTGATACCCAGTCCCCTCTGTTCAAATATTAGCTATTACTGAACTCCTTCTATCTGTGACTGTTAACTGTGAACTAATATTCCTTATTCCTACCGCAATCCAATAATATCTTTCAGCTCCATTTATTTTCACAAATATTCCCTTCCCAGTCTTTTTCCAAAAGCTTAACTTTCTCTTATAAAATATCTCTGTGCTTGGAAAGTCAAATGTCTTATATGTATTGTCTCCAAGAGCTCTAAGCACATTTGACTGTATCCCTTAATAATCATACTGTCCATATAGTGATAACATTCTCACGGTACCTTTCTACTGACTGCCACCCCATTTTTTAAATTTCCTAACCAACACACCTTTCATTCTGTATTCCATTGGTAGGTGCTGCCGCACTCCCACCATTGGAAAAAATCCCTTCATTTCTTCTTGGCTTCATTCCACTTTCTTTATTTTGATTTCTTTTACTACAATATGGTTTACCTACTAATCACTAAACCACAGTGGTTCTACTGCATCAAGGACCAGGATATGTTAGTTGTCAGCTGACACCTATCCAATAGCCCAATTCGTATTAGCTTAAAATCAGCTTATTTAAATATATTTTTAATTACAAGATGATCTGGTGAATAACATTGACTATCTCATCAGCAAAGTGCAATGAAAATAAGATGCATAAGCAATACGATAACGTAGTCAATCAGCATTTCAATCCTGCTTCTAAGACTGGTATACCGTCATTTTGTAGCAATGAATTCAGATGAATACAGAGGCAGGACTCACCAGCGAGTCGTTATCTTTATTTACTCACTTGCCCTACAACCATACATGCTGTATAAAGCATGTGCAGTAATACTGTGAACAACCATCGTTAATAATCAAGATGGCAAAGAAGGCAACTCTCATCCAGGGAGACTTAAAATTATCACAAGAAGGGGGCACAGCCTCCTCAAACAGCAAGTACCTATTATCTCATGGTTTGCTCTGGTGTTGGATGAACAGTGTATGCAATAAGCCAGAAGACTACTGACAACTATCCCTTTAACATTGTTAAACAAACACAAACAAGTTACTCTGGCAGAATGTCTTCAACTTGCTCACAGTTAAGAATTGGTGATATATTCATTCAAAAAGTGGTATATTGGGGAGGGGGGTTAGGGGCTACTATGTATGCAAAAGCAAATCATTTACTGTTATTTGACCACAATCAGCCAATCATGGATGTCTACAACTACTTCAGTGTGGGTGCCTATGTGGCTCTGTGATGGCATATGGAATGGATCTCACCAAAATATTTAATTTATTTTCTCAAAATGTAGTACAAATATTTTCAATGAATGAAGTTTGATCTTGTGAACTCAGAGGTAGACAAATCACAACCAAACTTCCAAGGCTGAACTGCAAAAGGGAAACTATTTTGCATATTTTGCATACATTTGGAAAATATTCAGACTATGTACTGCCATTCTAATCAAATCTGTCTAATGGCAGACTGTAGGAAATGCAAGTAGACAGTATTTATAACATCCAAAAGTTAAGAACTGATTTTTTTTTCAGAATAGTTGCTGGGTGGGAACTAAGATTTTTGCATCAGGATTAGCTGGGTTTGAGCCAGAGTGAACAGATACCTTTTTTCTTCATAGAATAGCATGATGGTTTCTGAAACATCCTTCCAGTGAACTAGCTATGACATAAAGAGTAATACATTTTATTGCATTGGCTATCCCCACATGAATAGATAAAGCGAAAGAGTCAGAAGAAACAGTATAGTTTATTAATTTAATAACAGTGCAAATGAATGCAGAGGTAAGTCATAACTTGGTAGGTTTTATTGGCTCCCAGATGTATTTCACAATTTATTTATTCAGCTGCACAAAACAAAAATGTATTTTAGCTTATAAGAAAAAAATATCACCAGCCATTAAAACGTGGTTAAAATTGTAAGTACATCATTTTACAGTTAGTTGTGTTTTGAATAAAATAATTTCACTCTGTAAGTCCAAGAATCAAGATGGATGAAGGAAATATTAAAATAGGATTGCAGGAGATATATCCAAGCAAGGCAGTTTGCCTAGCTGGAGTGCATCCTGGAATAATTATGAACAATGGATAACAGTTGGCTGGAATGTTATTTAAGCTATATCACACTCACCCAAACAAATGAAATGTGTTGTTTTCAAGAAATGAACTGAATTTCAACTATACAGGTTAGTTTTAACAAACCACAAGCCAGAAACTAAGTTTACTGGCTTGTATTCAGTGCTATGCAAAATAGAAGCAAAAACAAAGAACAAAACTAGATAATCTGAGATTCAAGTAAACTAGCTCAGTGGCAAACAATGGGACAAATATAAGAGTTTATTTTTAATAATATAAAGTGTGCTGTAAATAAGGAGAAAGCAGTAGATTTTTTTCTTAGATGTGCCTTTTTTCTCCCCTTGGCATAGATACAGCAAGGACTTTCCCATGATGGTTTGCTCCAGACAAGAAACAAACTAAATGCATATCAGGTTAACTGGCTGCATTTCTGACATGCTTACATAGACGAAATGAAGCAGAAAAGGAAAATTTAAAATAAAAAGATAGAAACTTGAAGAAAGATCCAAGAATCGTTGTTAGTTGTGTTTATGTAATACTAATTTGTTTTATATAAGCAAGGATAGAGCCTGGATTTGTAAGGACAGATTTCAGTGTGTGAATGTAACTGGTCATGTGCAAAGTAAAGAGCAACATGAAAAGTAATCTAAGCATCTAAAGGGCTGATATAAAAAGATTGTTTAACGAATGGAAACTTATGTATAACTAAAATCTGAGATTGCAAAAATAGTATATTCTTTCTGCTAGAAATTGCTGCAAATAATACTAGCTTCACTTCAGATACCTCAGCAGTTACAGTGCTAGCATGTTACTTCAGTTGACAAGACTGCTTTTATGGATATCTGTGACATATTTGAATAGTCACACTGTAGACAAAAAATATACCACTGCAAAGCAATAACTCTAGGTGCATTCATGGACCCTTCCATAATTATAGCCTAATGAATTAAATGGCACCAAATATAAGACATTGTACAATAGAAACAGGTTGCTCTGAAGATCATCTTTTATTATATGAATATTATGAGATCGATTAGCTGAAAGGGCAGCTTCATGAATTCACAAAATAATGCAACATTTTTTTCTTGGTAGCCTAGGTTGACATACTTCCATGCTGAGACTCCCCTCCCCCCACATCCCTCACTCAAATAAGATCACCTTGTCACCTCCAAAGTTGCTGCATCTTGCTGGAAGAGATTCAGTAAATTAAGTGAATTAGCAACTTGTATAATCTGTGATTATTTGGAAGTTGCACAATGTGTCTTTATTCATCCATCCAAAACCACCTTTCCCATTTTTGCACATGAGTTTGGAGTGTCACTTCAACAAATACAATCATCTAGAGTCAAGGTTCAAACCACTCAGTGGTTAGCATTGCTCCATGTGTTATTCCATATCACACACTTGCATGCACACTCACCAGCTGTGGCCAGTTTAGAGCGTCCAATCCACCTACAGTATTTGGAATGTTGAAGGAAATCTGAGTACCTACAGGTAACCCACATGAACACAAGGAGGACATGCAGACTCCACACAGAAGGCACCCAGTCGACAATCGAACCAGGGTACGATTATTTCCTGTAAGGTGACAATGCTATCACTGTGCCTTCCTCACAGTTTCTCTGTATAATGCCATACAATTCCCATTCAAAATAGAAAAACACCATATGTACTGAAAATGAACAACAGCAGTCTACTATATGCAAAAAAAAGAAAGTATTTCCTCAAAACCTAATACCAATGTGATGCAAATCCTTACACATATAGTAAGCAATACATTCACAGTCACTTCTCAGATAAAGTAGGACATTCACTCAAGTCAGATATCATCTTGTGAGTAAGTTCGACATAATTTATAGGCAGGTGGAGGTACCCCATGAATAAGGCAAGAATTTGCCACTGCCATTATCCATGCTTTCTGTATGTAAAACCCATGCAGCTAGACATTTTTCCAAAACAGAGATCTAGGATATATATTTTAGGAAACACTGAACTCCTGAAGCTTCAACTGTAATGCAGTGTATAGAAATGGAGGTCCTATATCAGAAAGAATTTAATCAGACCAGAGAAGAACCAGAAGAAGGTTAAAATTGTGAGATGGATACTATGAAAGGACCTAAAATGTAATCATGTTAGAAACATCCACATGCTTAACATTGAAATAGCTGAGCAAATCACAATAAATGGATATCAAAAAATTACAGGTCCTGTTGAAACTAAACGATGAAGCTTAGAAATAAAGTTGATGCTAAAGAAAAAAAAATCTTCAACCTTTGTAATCAAGCAAAATAGAATACATAAGCCAAATTATGTACAAACACATCAGTCCAGGCTTTCGAATCAACCAAAGTATTTCTGATCAAAAGTCAATCCAATTATACAAAAAACAATTCCACACATTCTAATAATTCTTAAATATCTCATTCTGGATCTTTGTCCCCTGAAGTATTTCTCAAGGAATACTCTCAACTTTTATTTCACCCTCAAACTCAGCTAGTGTTTTTATTCTTGACCATAGTTGTTCACAATTGTCAAACTCTTCTACGTTTAAGCTGCTACTACTTCTGATATAGAAAACATCTTGAATAAAATGTAGCTGGTAGTCTCCTTGCTCTGATAATATACATCCATGTTTTGTTAAGGCTTGTACTGAGCATATTAACATTTTCTATTGCCAACCAACCCAATATTGAGTCTTTGTTTCTGTTGCAATACTTTCTATACAGTGTCAGTGTTACAGTGTCATTATCAAACCTACTCCATAAACAAAAGCATCCACTCCCTATGCTGATTTAGGCAAATTTCAATTCTTTTAACCCAAAGGAAAATTCTTAAAAAGCTTGTCTATAATCAATCTCTAATTACTACTCTCTAACTAGAGTTTCTGAACAAACTCTCCTTTATCATAAGCAGCATGGTATCTGGGTAAAATAAAGCCCTGTGACTGCTATTTAGACAATTACATAAGGTGCCTTAATGGCTGTATTTAATAGCTTATAGGAGATATTTCTATTGGCTTACTAAAGCAAAGGAAATGGGAAATCACACACTTCTCCACAATGCCTAGTTACCTCATGCATGTATAACTACTAAAGTCTCTCAGTAGTTAAACCACCTATTCTCTTTCAAAATGTAGTTCTCTTCTTTAACCTTGGTACCCTTACTTAAAGATGTTCTACATGACTCTGCTCTTCAATATTCTTTGATTTTCTATCTGTCTCTCTCTCTACAAAATAGTCTTTTTTTTGACACGTAGTAAGGCTTAATTGCTAAATTCAGTGGTTCCCAAACATTTTTGATTGTCGGCTCCCTTGCTGAATCCAGGTTTTTCCAAGCCCCCCCCCTGCAGTGTGCATAAACTGCATATTTCAGGGGTTCCCAAAGTGTGCCCTGTAGTGCCATAGAGAGCCACGGCTTCCTCACTGGGGTGCTGTAAACTAATAAGCTTAGCTGGAAAATAAACCGCAAACAGTTTGTGGTTTATTTTGCAGTTAAGCTTATTAGTTCGCAGTAAGTGTGAGCGAATGCAGGAATGAATGAAGAATTGGCTGTGCGTGTGTATATGTGAGATCAGGAGAGTGAGAGCGATGTATGAGTGAATGCAGGAATGAATGAAGAAGTGGCTGTGTGTGTGTGTGTGTGTGTGTGTGTGTGTGTGTGTGTGTGTGTGTGTGTGTGTGTGTGTGTGTGTGTGTGTGTGTGTGTGTGTGTATGTGTGTGTGTGTGTGTGAATGCAGTGAATGAGGAAGTGTGTGTGTGTGTGTGTGTGTGTGTGTGTGTGTGTGTGTGTGTGTGTGTGTGTGTGTGTGTGTGTGTGTGTGTGTGTGTGTGTGTGTGTGTGTGTGTGTGTGTGTGTGTGTGTGAATGAATGCAGGTATAAATGAAGACGTGGCTGTGTGTGTGTATGTGTGAGATCGGGAGACTGAGATCAATGTGTGAATGACTGCAGGTATGAATGAGGAAGTGACTGTGTGTGTGTGTATGTGTGAGATTGGAAGAGTGAGAGGGATGTGTGAGTGAATGCAGGTATGAATGAGGAAGTGGCTGTCTGTGTGTATGTGTGAGATAGAAAGAGTGAGAGGAATGTGTGAGTGAATGCAGGTATGAACGTGGAAGTGGCTGTGTGTGTGTGTGTGTGTGTGTGTGTGTGTGTGTGTGTGTGTGTGTGTGTGTGTGTGTGTGTGTGTGTGAGTGTGTGTGTGTGTGTGTGTGTGTGTGTGTGTGTGTGTGTGTGTGTGTGTGTGTGTGTGTGAGTGACTGAATGCAGGTATTAATGAGGAAGTGGCTGTGTGTGTATTTGTGAGATCAGGAGACTGAGAGCAATGTGTGAGTGAATGCAGGTATGAATGAGGAAGTGGTTGTGTGTGTGTGCATGTGTGAGATCGGAAGAGTGAGAGGGATGTGTGAGTGAATACAGGTATGAATGAGAAACTTCTTTTCAACCACAGAACTGTAGAACCAGACAAAGCACAGCACAGCAACTGAAGAGTACAAACTTTAATATCAGTTAAGCCCTTTCTTCCCACTTCAAGAGACTTCCTCAGAACAATCCATACATCCCCACCCAGCCTTTAAATAACAATTCAATTAAACAAGTGACTAATTAATTAACAATTAAATGACATAATTTCAAAATGTATTAATACATAAAAAGGTTTTTAAAAAATACATAATGCATGTATATGCTATGAAAATATATATATGACACATATTCTATCCTATAAAAATTTTCAACTTTAAAACACATGTAATGGCAGTGGCTTCATTAATGTCCGGGTACTCAGTTCCATTTAAACGCAGTTGCCATTTTAACTCACATATATCTAAATGAATATCCAAAGTTCTTCCCTGAAAATCCTTAACAACTGGCTGAATTACTAAAAACTTGAATTCATGGTCCCTATACTCTCTTATATGTCTGTTTAAGACATTGGTCATCCTACCATGTCTAATATCAAGTAGGTGTTCAGCAAATCTGTTTTTGAAATGCCTATTGGTTTTTCCTAAATAGAATATGGAACATTGCTGACACTTTATCACATACACAACATTAAGGCTACAACAATTATAATGCCCATTAATAAATATGGATGTGTCATTTAAACTTAAACCAGTCACCTGTTTCCAATATATGTGGACAGAATGCACACATCCTACATTTGAAATTCCCTTTACTTCTATATTTAAACACATTGTTTACATGACCAGCTGCCTCCAAAATATTCTTAAATGATGTATCCCAGTGGCGGCTGGTGACTTCAAATCAAAGGGGGGTTGCAGGAGACAGCTGAATGGGTGGGGTCAATGGGAAGGGGTGCGGCCAACTAGAAAGGGGAGAAGCTATGCTCAAAACCACAAAAACTAAATATACTGCCCTGGGTGCCAAACCATCATTATGAGAGTCCAATCAAGACAAAATGAAGTGTAGAAGAATAAAAATATTTCAATGCATTGGCTGCATGACAGCTTAATATCTAGATGGAAACAAAAAAGGTTGTGAGGCATGAAAAAATAAATTACTTTTTTAAATACATTAATGGAATGCCAGTCAAAATCAAGTATAAGAAAAACAAGCAGCACTCAACTCAAACCACTTCTTGCACTGCAGTTCTAATAATAATTTATATTCAGCTTTATTAAAGTACCAAGTAACATGCTGAAAGTAGAAATCTCTGATTCCCCCACTTGTAAAAATGTTCCTTATCCAAAAAAAGACCTGCTGCCTGACATCTACTTGTTTCATGGGGAAAACATGATCAAAGTAAAAAATGAAAAGCAAACAAGAAATAAGCTCAAGATACATTGCTTAAAAGGATTACTGTACAGGTTATGATCCACACTAAAAGGATTACTGTTCAGGTTATGGACCACACGATTGGCATTCACTTTATGGGTAAAGCCTGCAGAGATGACTGGAAGTCTCCAAGTGTAATGAGACTCTTAAAATAATGTAATCCTGTCCTTTATTACAAATACTGGCATATGCATTTCAATACCCAAGGCTTATACATTATCTAGTTAAGTATTCTCTACATGGCAACAGAAAGGCTTTCAATGTTGGCAATTCTTTAACAGTATGCTTATTAAAGCTTACTTGCATCTTGCAATCTCAACCAAGCTTACCTAATGGTCATTAAAGTATTGCTACTTAAACACAGAGTAACAGGCACTTTGAGTAATAAGCATAAATCAACAGTACAAAAGATATGACAGAAACCAGACCATTCTATAAAAATCAAGGACAGATGAAAAGCCACTCGAGTACTTGTGTCTACTTTGGATGGGGGGGGGTACTGTGCACATTTACACTGCATAACTACTCCTTGCCTTGCTTTGACACATCCAGAGTCACTACATGGGGGAGTGGGGTGCAACAAGTATGTCACAGTTTGAAATGTCTCTGGCTGACTTGTGATGGCCCTCACACATTTGTCATACCTCTCAACCTCAGAGCAAGAAATATGGACAAAGCCTTACAAAGAAATGGGACAAAGGCCCAAAAATAAGGACAATTTTTAAAATATTGCTCTTATAAACTTAATAAGATAATAGAGGTCTTGCATTAGTATGAATTTTCTGAATGGTATGAAATCTGAAACTCAAATGTCTGTCATTATTTTCTAACTTCAGTCTTAAATGATTTGCCACTAATTTGCCAAAAAAACACAATTTTATGAAAAATGGATGAAAAATGTGATGTAAAAATATAAAATAGCAACACAATACAGCTGGGAACCTGTCAAAGAAGGGATACTTTAATATTAGTACTGCTAACTTGAGCAGCTGACAAAATAAAAGAATCTACATGCATTTCTGAAATAAAAGTAATCTGATTATTACAGTTATTTCTTAATTATAAACCCTCCATGTTTTCTTCCAAATTTGCTATTTTGCAGAGGGATCATTAGGGGAAGAGAAACATTTTGAGCTAAAATCAGGGACAGTTGAGAGGTTTGGCTATGCCTAATTCTATAAAACAATTTATTTGCATGTACCTTTCAACCTGTTAATGCAATAAATCTGGACAAGGCCAAATATATTGAGGGAACATATAAACAGTACTAAAAATTGCTCTTGTATAAATTGAGACAGTTGATAGAACAGGTCTTACTTTAGCATCCATTTTTCTGAAGGTTATGAAGTCTGAAACTCAGTGTGTCATTATTTAGTGACTTAATTCCTAAATGATTTGCCAGAAAACCACAAATTTTATGAGGAACAAACCAGAAATAAGAAGCAAAAAATCTATTCATTCTTTGAAAATCTGGACAGTTGGGAGGTATGGTTCAGCTGGGGCTGCCTAAGTTTGCCACCCTTCCCCCCTCACAAAACCATGGTCGAATGCAGCCACCCCCTGCAGCCATTCCAATGATCCATTACTTGGCTATTTCACTCCATTTACCATAAACACTAACGTGCATACTGATTTACTTCTATGATGATTTGAACTTCATTTGAAAGTTTTATTTTGCATTTTACAGCACAAACACTAAGACATCTGCTAAACAAACTTGGCATTAAATCTTCTCTGCCATTGAAACTCACATTCATGGAAACAACATTGAAACCCACATTCAAAGAAAATACATTTTACCCGTGGCAGATAAATATTAATTCTGGGCTGTTTTCAAATCATAGGCCCCTTGCATATGAAACATACATGTGCTCTTTGATACACCTTCCTATTGCTTTGAACAATTTTCCAGTAAACAATGAAACAAAACGCATGCACCAATGACAAAACTGCCCAATTCAGAACATTTCCATTATAAAAGTCTACTCAAACTTCTACAGTCCACTAGTATCAGTAAATATGCACAATTCTACAGTCCACCATTATCAGTAAATATGCACAATCTCTGAAGTAGTAAAAAAGTCATCTAAATAATTTCACATTAAATAAATCTGTAATGAAGAGGATGCTGCTAGCAATCACCTTTATATTTCATGGTTTCATTGAAAAATAAAGTGTCTGATGCCCCTGAGGATTAAATTGCCTAAATTACATTAAAAATAAGCTAGTAATATTGCAATAGGAAATGGATGGCAAACTGATAACAGGCTCATAGTTAGTATCTTAACTTTCAGCATGGCAGCATTCACCCCTTATGGGAGTAGAACCAACAACCTTCTGCATCAAAAGCAAGTACACAACCTGTTGTGCTATTAGCAATGCAAGCTGCCTTTGCATAATCAGCACTAAACTTCTCTTCCCCTGCAGCTCTCAGCTCCTTGTAAAATCTACTCAATACTCAACTGCATCTCAACTTCACAGCACAAGAAATCTGGAAAAAGCCAAATTTATTGGGGTGGGTTAAAAGGGCAAAAACCAGGGACACATTAAACATTGCTTGCATAATCTTGGAAAGCTGCTAGAATAAAATGCTGTGCTACCACCATACATTTTACTGCCAATGTCCCTGTGCAAAAGAGTCAGAACAACATGCCACTATGCCAAATCACCTGCTTTGTGAAAGAAAAATGCTGTTACCACCATACATTTTACTGCCAAGGTCCCTGTGCAAAACAGTCAGAGCAACATACCACTACGCCATATCAGCTGCTTTGTGAAAGAGAGGAAGACTGAAGCTTAAATGGCTATCATTTAATGAATTCAGTTCTCACCATAGAATTCAGTTCTCACCATAGCTGTCAACCTCTTAGCACAAAACACCTGGACAAACCCAGTAATGAGGGAATACAGCCCTCAAACATATTCAGTGAATTCAGTTCTTGCCATAGCTGTCAACCTTAGCACAAAAAACCTGGACAAAGCCAATAACAGGGTAATACAGTCCCACAAATAAGGACAAATTTCAAATAGTCATCTTATAAACTTAGAAAATTGCTGTAATAAAAGGTTGTGTTACTATATATTTATTGCTAGAATAAAAAGTTGTTTTACTATGTATTTTCTGAAGAATATGAAGTCTGAAATTCAAATGTCTGTCAATTTTACTTCTGATGGAACAAAAACAATTTTCAGCAGAGGCCCAGTGAGAAATACTGTAGACACGTCTTTGTAAAATGGCAGGACACCAGAGAAAATCCACACAAACACAGGGATAAGATGCAGACTCCACACAGAAGGCACCCCAGCCAAGAATCAAACCAGAAAACTTATAGCTGTGAGGCAACAATACTGCCACTGCACCATCAAATATGTGAGGAATTGCACATTCAGAAACCTGAAGTCTGAAATTCAAATGCCTGTCAATTTTATTTAACATTTGTTAATCTGGACAGTCTGACTTGAAACAAAAAAACAATTTTCAGCAGAGGCCCAGGAAGAAATAATGCAGACATGTCTTTGTAACATGGGAGGACACAAAAGCAAACCCACACAAACACAGGGAGAAGCTACAGACCCTACAAAGACAGCACCCCAGCCAAGAATCAAACCTGAAAACCTGCAGTGGTGAGGCAACAATGCTACCACTGCACCATCAACTTTCAAACATTGCAATGTTTACAAATCACAGATATTAGGAGGAACAGATCAGATCAAATATGAGGCAAAAATCTGCATTTTTTTTACAAATGGTGGTGGGTAGGGAATTCACCTTGTTAACACCTGCATACAAGGTACAGGGTTCAAGCTTGAGGTATTCCCTACCACACCACCATGAGTCTGACCAGTATATTGCACCTGGGGCATAACCAGTATATTGCACCTGGGGTATTCTCTCACACACACACACACACACACACACACACACCACACACCACACCTTGTAGCAAAAGCAAACCACCATACATCCCTGTCCACACACTTACCTGTAGTAGATCTTTCCCTGTAGCAAACCGCCACCATAAATACAAATTCCTGTCCGAGTAAGCTACAAAACCTGTGAAAATCCACTCCAGACCCTGCCCGTCACGAGATCTTCCCCCGACGAGACTGCAACAAATTCTAGACTGCTGATGTTGCAGTCCGACCCCGATGCATTTTCCCAGCGAGTTCCAGGACAGTCTATGCAGTTTAAAACTGCATAGATTTCTGGGAGCTCCATTCTTTATGCTTCCCAGACAGGACTGCTGCTGAGACAGTCTGCGCATTCTCCAGACTGTCTCAGCAGCAGTCAGGACTAGTGCGCATACGCGAAAGATGGTACAGGATGTTTAACATGGATAACAAATTTATTAATGAACTGCTTCTTATTAAACAGCTTTTTAGTAAGAGAGGGTATCCATATGATTTGTTAAATAAAATAAGGGAAGAAGTTAAACAAAATTGTAAGATTGGTTTTTATAGACCAATTTTAGCAGGTGGGGATGGATTAAGTGTAATGTCCTATAGTTTAAGCAAAGGTGGCATGAATATTGACTATTCAGTGAGTTTTATAATAACGTTCAACCTGGACACCTGTAATATGGTAGATATTAATCAAAATAACTGGGAAATTGTGAATTATGACCAAAATGTAGGACAGAGAGTAGGTAAACTGCACAAGATAGTCTATAAGAAGGATAGATCATTTAAGAATATTTTGGAGGCATCTGGTCATGTAAACAATGTGTTTAAACATAGAAGTAAAGGGAATTTCAAATGAAAACAGATTTTAAATATTGCTCTTACAAACTGAGAAAGTTGATAGAATAATAGTCTTAAATTCAAATGTTTGTCATTATTTAATGACTCACCTATTTGCAATAAAAGTACAGATTTTCAGAGGAACCTATCCAAAACTATGAGGCAAAAATCTGGACATTCAATCACACACACACACACACACACACACACACACACACACACACACACACACACACACACACACACACACACACACACACACACACACACACACAGTCACTTCCTCTTTCATACCTGCATTCACTCACAGATCGATCTCTCTCTCTCCCGATCAAACATACACACAGTCACTTCCTCATTCATACCTGCATTCATTCACACATTGCTCTCAATTTCTGTCACAATCATAAGCCAAACACCCACTTACGCATTCATTTATACATTGCTCTTACTCTCCTGATCTCGCACCCACATGCCACACACCCACTTACGCATTCATTCATACATCCCTCTCACTTTTCCGATCTCACACATACACACACAGTCACTTCCTCATTCATGCCTGCATTCATTTACTCTTTGCTCTCACTCTCCTGATCTCACACATATCCACACACAGCCACTTCCTCATTCATACCTTTATTCATTCACACATTGCTCTCACTCTCCTGATCACACACACACACACACACACACACACACACACACACACACACACACACACACACTTCTTTATTCATTCCTGCATTCACTCACACATTGCTCTCACTCTCCCGATCTCACACACACACACACACACACACACACACACACACACACACACACACACACACACACACACACACACACTTCTTTATTCATTCCTGCATTCACTCACACATCGCTCTCACTCTCCCAATCTCACACACACACACACACACACACACACACACACACACACACACACACACATACACACACTTTATTCATTCCTGCATTCACTCACATCGCCTCACTCTCCCGATCTCACACACACATACACACACACACACACACACACACACACACACACACACACACACACACACACACACACACACACTTTTTCATTCATTCCTGCATTCACTCACACATCGCTCTCACTCTCCCGATCTCTCTCACACACACACACACACACACACACACACACACACACACACACACACACACACACACACACACACACACACTTCTTCATTCATTCCTGCATTCACTCACACATTGCTCTCACTCTCCCGATCTCACACACACACACACACACACACACACACACACACACACACACACACACACACATACACACACACACACACACACACACACACACACACACACACACACTTTTATTCATTCCTGCATTCACTCACACATCGCCTCACTCTCCCGATCTCACACACACACACACACACACACACACACACACACACACACACACACACACACACACATACACACACTTTATTCATTCCTGCATTCACTCACACATCGCTCTCACTCTCCCGATCTCACACACACACACACACACACACACACACACACACACACACACACACACACACACACACACACACACACACACACACTTTTTCATTCATTCCTGCATTCACTCACATCGCTCTCACTCTCCCACACACACACACACACACACACACACACACACACACACACACACACACACACACACACACACACACACACTTCTTCATTCATTCCTGCATTCACTCACACATCGCTCTCACTCTCCCGATCTCACACACACACACACCTACTTCATTCATTCCTGCATTCACTCACACGTCGCTCTCACTGTCCTGATCTCTCACACACACACACAAACACACACACACACACACACACACACACACACACACACACACACACACACACACACACACACACACACACTTCTTCATTCATTTCTGCTTTCACTCACACATCGCTCTCACTCTCCCTATCTCTCTCACACACACAGACTCTTTTGCTTTCATGCACACATTCACTGACACACGCAGACAGACAAACACACACTCATACAGGCATTCACTTACCTGCAATCAGCTGTTAAGCTTCTCGGCTCCCCTGCAAGGAAGCCGTGGCTCCCCAGGGTGCCGTGGCACATAGTTTGGGAACCCTAAAGGAAACACAATACACATGTATGGCAGGTAATAGCACAGGAAAAGGAATAGGTGTATATTCCTACATTGCCCAAGTGGCTGTCATTTACTTCATTTAAAACCAACTCAATGAACTCATTGAGATCACTGCAAAAGTCCCAGCTGAAATAAAACATTAAAAATAATATAATCTGACCCCAAATTTAGTGATCATCGACATAGATATTTTAGATATTGGGGTGTGCCGGGTGCATGATGCTTGGCCCTTTACATAGGACAGACCCATATAAGAAGTCACTGGAAGGGTGTCTATTCATTATTCCCAGCTTAAATGACCAGAATAGATAGAGTCTGGCACTGATGGCTTAAGCAATATGTATATCAAATTGCCCAGGTAACAGTTCAAACAATGTGTCATGAATCCATGCTCAGGTGCTTTTTCAGTTTAGATACTCCTGGTGCTCCATGGGAGAAGATTATTTACCCTGGGATCTTAGGTAATGAAGGGCATTTATTATGATGAGAATATTACTGGGGGACACAATAGTTAGATGGTAGGGAATTGGAGTATGGAATACTTTAGGACCCATTGAAAATTATGATAGTGAATGACAGAAGTTTGAATTCTACTCAGATAAATAAATTCATATATATCAAGTAGAAATCAAATCCAGTGTTCATGGAAGAGACAAACTCTTGCCACAGATCCTGCAGTGGGCAACTACCTCTGCATACCCATGTTTAATACAACCATCTGTGAGGTCACTGTATCTTGGAGAAATGGGCATATCATCATTAGTCATGCATTTGATTAGACTGTCTTTTGTAATGAGAAATGCTTGTAAACATGGCCTTCACACTCATTGCAAATTTCCTTAAATTTCCAGGGACACTAAAGAGCAGAGCATAAAGTTGGTGATGTATGACTCCAAACTAAGGCTGAGGAGTAAAGGGGCTAAACCTTTGACTTTCTATTATAATCACCATATGGGCTAAGACTCATACAGTTTGAGTCATTGCTGTTAGTCTGAAGAAATTGTATATACTTAAAGTAATTGATGCACTTCGCAGTCACTCCTTTCCTGCAGCAATCTATAGTACCATAGGTGCAGTAATGCAGAAGTGCATTTATCACCTGTAAAAGCTGACTGAACTGTTTGAGGAACTAAGTGTTTTAAATGGGGATACAAGCAAATGAGAATCGTTTAACTTCCTGGTGTTGCAGATTTTTGGGGAGAGAGAATAGATTAGGAATGAGATTACCCAATAAGGGGAATAACTACAGCAAAACACCAAACAAACTTGTTCTACTTGTGTTAGTCTGAAGCTTCATGCTAAATTACTGGCTTGTCTGGGGAGTCAGCAACTAGGCTAGCCTACTGGTCAACAACTGTCCACTGAATGAAGTTTCAGCTCAATGATTTTAACTGATTTGGAACTTGTTGAGCAGATTTTACCATAGGAAATCCTTGTGTATTATTTCTGTATATGCTCCCGCAGTGTTTCTGTGTGCATGTGTGTGTTTTCTCCACAGCTGAATGACAGTGGTACCGGTGTTTTTACGTAAGTGGATAGAGGGGTGTGTGGGGGTGTGGAAAGAGGGCTTGTGATCTGGAAAAATCACTTTTATTTTTGTACATCGGGTTTACTTCTTGATGGATTAAATTCCTTGTTGAGCTGAAACATGAAATGTAGAACCAAACAGGTATCGTTAGAATCTTGTTTGAATGAAGACGAAAACAGAAACCATAGACAGTAATCTAAAGTGTTTTAAATGAACAGAAATTAAGCAGTGCAGTCTGTTTCTATGAACAGCTTAGGAGAAATGTATTCATATATTTGCAAAGCTATTTATTTAAATACATTACATTGAGATCAGTTCTGCAGATTGTGGTAAAGGTATAAGTTAGTGAAAGTAAATTGTTATGAAATATGATTACTAAGGGCAGACTGAAAAAAGATATGTCACAAAATCAATGCAGAAGTGGTTATTACAATTAATATCTTTTAGTTGCTGTTGTATCTTTCGGCTTTTCCCGGTTAGGGGTCGCCACAGTGGAACTCCGGTCCACTAATGATTGGCAGTAAATTTTTACGTAGCGAATTGCCAGCCCTGACGCACAACCTTCAACGAAGGTACGCCCATTCACGCATGTTTCCACACAGAAGACGCTTTAGCTGAGAATCAAACAGGACAACGTCTTACTGTGAGGTGACAACGCTATATTTTGTATTCCAAAATGACCATTTCTTTGTTAGCAGTATCTTCCATTAGCTCTTCTAAGAGGCTTATTCTGATAGAGACATGTATCGATTTCAAAAATATCTTTTCAGACTTAATAAGCAATTACTTCCTGCCTTCTCTGAAGAATTCAAAATCAAGCATTTACTGTCACAAAAGAAATATGACATTTTTGAGAGACATCAATAGGGTTCAACAGACTGTTCGTGGACCCAAATATGATTCTGACAATAGTTTAAAGTGCCTCAATGACAAATAAAAATGTTAATACTACTACAGAGTCAATTATAGAAATATCTAAACAAATATTTAAATCATAGAACCACTTCCACTGCTTATGAGGAAATGAAGACAGTGTTGCCCCCACACAAAACTAAGATGTCAACTATCAATAGTGATACTGCATTATAGAATTTAGACATAAAAAGTGTAAGATCATATTGTATTTCAGCAAAATCATTTTCTTCGAGATAATTTACTTAGCTAGTTAGCTACTGGCACTTGTTTACCGGGGTGGTCCACTGGGCCAAGCAGAGCCCATTTTCAGTGCAGGCCTGGGGAGAAAAGCTCCATAAAAACATGATAGAATATAATACATACAAATACTAAACATATTTCAGAGTTATACAAATGGATACACAGAGCAGACATGATAAGCTAGATACAAAGAAATACAATACAGTTGTCAAGTACAATAGATGCAATTTTGGCAAATATATTTCAGATGTATTGGTAGGATAGAGAGAATATTCAGCTAGTAGGTGCACCAAGGCTATAAGAGTAATAGAGATGAGAAGGAAAAAGTGAATGTTATTGGAGCGAGTAAGTGATGAGAAAACCAAAGACTAAAGTTAGAGCAAGATTAGTGTTGGACTTAAGGGAAAAAACAGCTAGGTTATGGAAGGAAGAGGCTGGGAACAATTGCAGATAATCTTGCATTTCATCTGAATATATGTTGCTCCAAAAGGCAAAAAGGGATCAGACGTCAGGTTATTTTGAGTTGTTGGTTTTCCAAAGTACCTGACCTACCACACTGAGTGTCACATAAATGGAAAGGCCAGATAATTTACTTCAGCTTGGAGAATCCAACATCATAAATGTAGGTTCATTTGCATGAACTTTATTTTCAGCACAAGCAAATGATATGGCAAGCAGCTTGAGCATAACTCCCCATTGAATCAAGATAGCCATTTAATATGGCATGATAGTTTCTACCCTTAGAAGAAGTAAAGATAGCTGGCATTTATTAAAACACTACACATTTAAAAATGTTAAATATTAGGTGTGTTTTCCATGCAAAATTGAATCATTATCAAATCACTTCCCAAGAGTTATGGCTCTCTCTAAAAACTACAATGATTACAAAAAAGTCTCATTACTTCTGCAGACCCTGTGAATTAGCAACCTGCAAATACTGAAAAATCTCATATTCCTGACAAACAGCGGCATTGCAATGCAACTAAACAATAATAACAGAAACCAAAGAGAATAATTTACAGTAAATTTTATTTTTATCTTTGAACAGATCTTCTTAGTGAACAAGCGCAATGCTGAAGAATTGCACAGAATTTTGTATTTGCTATGTTTAATAACCTTTATTATTTATGTTTAATAACTGAGGAGTGGAGAAAAAGTGTTTTGGTACCTATCTTTAAGAATAAGGGTGAAGTGCAGAGCTGCAGTAACTACAGAGGGATAAAACTGATCAGTCACAGCTTGAAGTTATGGGAAAGAGTAGTGGAAGCTAGGTTAAGAAGGGAGGTGATGATTAGTGATCAGCAGTATGGTTTCATGCCGGGAAAGAGCACTACAGATGCAATATTTGCTCTGAGTGTGTTGTTGGAGAAATACAGAGAAGGTCAGAAGGAGTTGCATTGTGTCTTTGTGGACTTACAGAAAGCATATGACAGGGTGCCTAGAGAGGAGCTGTGGTATTGTATGAGGAAGTCGGGAGTGGCAGAGAAGTATGTAAGAGTGGTACAGGATATGTACAAGGGTAGTGTGACATTGGTGAGGACTGCGGTGGGAGTGACAGATATGTTTAAGGTGGAGGTGGGATTACATTAAGGATCAGCTCTGAGCCCTTTCTTATTTGCAGTGGTGATGGACAGATTGACAGATGAGATTAGACAGGAGGCCCTGTGGACTATGATGTTTGCAGATGACATTGTGATATGTAGTGCTAGTAGGGACTAGGTTGAGGAGACCCTGGAGAGGTGGAGATATGCTTTAGAGAGGAGAGGAATGAAGGTCAGCAGGGCTAAAATAGAATATATGTGTGTAAATGAGAGGGAGGGTAGAGGAATGATGAGGATGCAGGGAGTAGAGTTGGTAAAGGTGGATGAGTTTAAGTACTTGGGATCAACAGTTCAGAGTAATGGTGAGTGTGGAAGAGAGGTGAAGAAGAGAGTACAGGCAGGGTGTAATGGGTGGAGAAGAGTGTCAGGAGTGATTTGTGACAGACGGGTACCAATAAGAGTGAAAGGGAAGGTCTACAAGAGGGTAGTGAGACCAGCTATGTTATATGGGTTGGAGACTGTAGCATTGTCAAAAAGGCAGGAGTCAGAGCTGGATGTGGCAGAGTTAAAGATGTTAAGATTTGCACTGGGTGTGACTAGGATGGACAGGATTAGGAATCAGTATCAAGAAAAAAAGTAAGCACTCCAAAGAGAACTATGAATCCGGAAAAAGTGCTAGGGCACGCTGGTTAGCAATCAGAAAGTTTAGCAAAAATAATAAAAAAATCTCTAGGGGTCTTCAGAAACAAAGAGATATCAGCCCAACAAGGAAATGTGTGACACACCAAAGAAATATAATATATTAACGCTCTTACATCCACACTTCACATTTGCGTTTTCGTCCATAGGACTTCATCAGACAAATTAATTCCTTTAACACACATTTAAATACTAGATGTATTGAATATAATTAACTAAATTAACCATAGAGCTTTATCCATTAATTCAAACACACCAATCTAAATGCATAGTTCATGAATATTGATTAA
Source organism: Protopterus annectens (assembly GCF_019279795.1). Lineage (NCBI taxonomy): Eukaryota > Metazoa > Chordata > Ceratodontiformes > Protopteridae > Protopterus > Protopterus annectens. Next base: position 1,997,019,054 of record NC_056741.1, on the reverse strand, counting down.
ATGCTAGGTTTCAAATATTGATTGATTACATATATAAATATAAATAAATAATTAGTGTTGGAATCTAGGTGTTGACCCCCCACCATAACTTACTTTTTTCCAAGATCTCCTCCATAGGCCCCTAATATCTCTGGCTTAATGATCCACAAAAAAATTCAAAAAATAGTTTCAGGGCATATATTAATGTGTTTATATAATGCATCAGTATTTTGTCATATTGTGTGTGTGTTTATTATTTTCTTCAACATCTTCCGCTTTTACCCACGTGAAACCACTGACATTTCTGACAAATAGCAATATATACACCACATTGTGTGTCCCCCCTTCTCTCTATTTCTTTCTAAAACTGTTTCACCACTCCTTTCTAATATTTTACCTATATTTGGATTTATTCTATATCTGTTAAAAGACTAAACTTGTTCCATTCTTTTTAAAAATATCTTTTAATTTCAAATTAGAAGCCTAATATAGGTTTGAATCTATCCAACCTTCCTGAACATACTGTGTAATATCATGCATTCATCTTGAAATATTAGGAATCAGTATATTAGAGGGTCAGCTCAGGTTGGACAGTTTGGAGACAAAGCAAGAGAGGCGAGATTGCATTGGTTTGGACATGTGCTGAGGAGGGATGCTGGGTATATTGGGAAAAGGATGCTAAGGATGGAGCTGCCAGGTAAGAGGAAAAGAGGAAGGCCTAAGATGATGTTTATGGATGTGGTGAGAGAGGACATGCAGGCGGTTGGTGTGAAAGAGCATGATGCAGAGGACAGGAAGAAATGGAAACAGATGATCTGCTGTGGTGACCCCTAACGGGAACAGCCGAAAGAGGATGATGATGTTTAATAACCTTTAAATAATGACATGGCATGTGTTTATTAGTCTCTGCTCCACTCACCAAAACTCTTATTTGATTTTCAGCATGCATTCAATTACTTAAGAAATCAAAGCCTACTACCCTGGCTGTAGACAATCTACCAGCTGACTTTCTAAAACTAGCAGCAGAAGCAGTAGCTTACCCAGTGTCAATACTTATTAACCGATCCATATCAGAACACCAAGTCTCAACCATTTGGAAGACTTCCCACATACTTCCACTTCACAAAGGAGGTAGGTCTACAGATCTAGCTGACTACTGTCCAATTGCTTATCTCCTTTGTCTAAAATACTTGAAAGAATTGTACACACACAAGTCATACAATACCTGCAATCAAACAATCTACTATCCAACACACAGCATGGTTTCCGTCCATACCACAATACCACTACTGCCTTATTATCTTTCACCAATGCACTAAAGCATCATAGAAACTGTCACACATATGTATCCTCCATATTCTTAGACCTATCTAAAGCATTTGACATGGTTTCACACAACAAACTCCTAACCACACTTTCAGAGCAAAAATGTTCTCAACCTACTCTTGCTTGGTTCCAAGATTACCTTACTGGACAGCAGCAATCAGTACAATGGCAAGGAAGTCTATCACCCCTTCTTCCTGTGACTCTAGATGTTCCCCAAGGCTCAATATTAGATCCCCTGCTTTTCTCAGTATTCACAAATAACCTCCACATGCTTCTGTCATTCAATATGCAAATGACTCCACAGTTATATGTACTGTCCCTACCATTCAGAACTACAATCACTTACACAAGAGTCATTTCTAGCAGTAGAAACCCGGCTAAACAACTCCCACCTTATCCTGAACCCCACGAAAGCCAAATGTATGCTGTTCTACCTGACTAAAACTTCTGTATCCCTCCCCTCCTTTAATACTATATCAAAAAATAACACCATCATCACACCCACTGATCACACAAAGCTACTGGCGGTTGAAATAGATAATAACTTGAGATTTGACATCCACATATCTCAAACAAAAAGTACACAAAACGCTAGGTACATTATACAGGAACAAACTCTACCTCACAATAAACACAAAATCTACTATAGCGCAATCCCATTTAATCTCAACTCTACTGTATGCAGCACCCATACTTACCAACCTAAGAAAATCTGATCTAGAAAAACTAGAGACAAGCTATAACAAAATTGCTAGATTTGCAACCATCACAAACTGTAGGTCACATGACTGTACAGCACTCAAGCAGCTCAACCAACTAGAGTTTCCTCAACTCCTGCTATATAGTCAGCTAGCCATGGCCCAGAAAATACTCTATCATAAAGACAACACACCTCCCCTACATAACCTGCTACAGCCATACTCCAGTACTAGAAATTTACAATCCAGTAACAAAATCCTGATAAAAATCACCACTGCCAACAATCAGGCTGGTGAATCCCTCTTCTCCAACTATATAGCTAAACTTTGGAATGCACTACTTCCCAACATATCATCCACCACATCCTCAGCACAGTTCAAATTACTGCTAAAATCTCACTTAGCCAGTAAATGGCTATGTCCATGTACTGCACCTGATTAATCTACCCATTCATAAGGACTATAACTACTGCTTCTATGTTGACTAAATCTCAACACCACCACTCTTTATACCAAAGTCTTCAGACTCTGATGACTATGAAATACTAATAGAAAAGTAATATACTGTTGATAAACTCTCTCATACCTGCAAATCTCAAGTCATGCTTCTTGGATTACATAACAATATAAAGTCATTGTTAACTATGCCTGTATGTGAAACCTTGTACATTTACTATCATCTGCAACTATGTCTGTTATAAACACTGCACTCAAGTCTTTTGTTAACTATGTATGTTTTATTGTGGAGCTTTTCCCCCCAGGCCTCCGCTGAAAAATGGCCTGTGTCCAGTCGGGCTTTCCCGGTTATCAAATGTAAAAAATAAATAAATAAATGTATTTAATTCTCTAACAAACATGTTTTATTGGGTTTGCCTGCCTAGCATTCATTGACAGCTTCTCTAAACCGGTATACCAGCTGTCTAACAATATAGGATTTATAGATTACACTTATACACCAAGTACATCCAGTTTTCCTCTTTTATAAGCAATCAAGAAAACTCACCATTTTAAGGTTGTCTAGCATAATGCCCTTCATGTTTCTGCAGGCTACCTCCTGCTTTACGTGTAGCTATTTTTATTCTTATTATTACAAATCCAATCACTGGATTGATAGTACGGAATCTTGATATTATAATCTGGCATTTGGCCATTGATGATCTCCCTTGTGCATGATTAGCATTCTGTTGCTTTCTTTTAACAGTTCACATGAAGTACACAAACTATGAGCATGAATGGTGTGGACTGAGAAATGTCAAAGTATTAATAAATACGATTTCCTGGTTTTGCACTTAATGAGGTAGATCGTGCTGTCAGAGTACATGATGTACACTAGTTTACAAAGACATTTTCTTTAACCCTGATGCCACCTTTGTTGGCAGTAGATAGAGCATGTAGAAATGAAGGAGTGCAAGGGAGGGTAAAAGAAGTGCAGGTGAAATTAATCTACAGGATAGTAAATACCTAAAACAGAAAGAGATAGAGACGATTAGATTCTAGTGAAACTGAGGTAGTAGTCTGGGTAATATATAAGTTGTAGATAGACAGTGGCAAAAAGGTTGAGTACAAGGGGTTTCTGGGGGTGGGAGTAGTTGGTGGAGTACTACTATGTAATATACCCCCATCCAAGCCATTTGCATTCATATTGTTTTCATAGAGAGTGATTCAATTGATCTCTTATGGATGTGTAGTCTGATAATTCAAGTAGCCCTTTTGGAAGTGAATGACATAATTTTTGAGGAAAAAATTGAGAATCTGCTGTTAGAGGAATGTAATTTTCACTAAGGTGTCCAGACTGGCTTCTGAGGCTATATGCTGGAGTGGCTATAATAGGTTCCATAGTGAAAGTAAGGGTGTGTCTTGATGGAGTCATTCAAATAGAAAAGAGCCATGTAGGAAGTTGACTTTAGCCCGGACTGGCAACCCCATGGCTTTGGACAGAGTGAGGCAATTGTGCCCAGTCTGGGAGAAATTAGTAATTAACCAGCAGATTTTATTAGAGAGCATCTGAAGAGATAAAGTGCTTTTGAATGAGGCTGAGGCAAACAAGTGGAGGTCATATTCAAGCTGTGTAAGAAAGATACCTTTACTTATTGCAGTTCTAGTGGATGGAGAGGGAGAAACTGAGAAATTTTACTGGCCCCAAAGAGTAAGAAGTTTATTTGGTTCTTAGCATGTGTACATGTTCCAGGAAGGTAAGACACTGGTCAACCAAATACCCAGTTATCTAAAGGATTTTGTTACTTCAGTGGGGTTATTGCCATGGTAATTGAGACTGAGAGTTGTTAAGTTTTGTGAAGTCTTTGGAGGGTTCCAGTTAGCATGGATTTGGTTTTATTTAATTTCAGTAGCAAGTTTTGGGAGCTGAACCAGTTGGAAGTTCAAGGAAGGCAGATTGGAACTGGGTTTCAATATTTTTTTGTGAGGAGTCAGACCTGTAATAACCATGTCATCAACACAGAGAAGTGCTGTAGCCATATTAGGCAGTGACTTGTAATCAGGCCAGAACCTAACTCACCAAATGTGTTTAATGGTGAGTATGTACACCTCAGATGCAGTGTGCATTTCAAATTTTGTGTAGCTATGTGCTTAGTTTTGTACCTCTTCAGGGGCCACTATAATGGTGAACTGTGGGCTACCCTCCCTGTGTAGTGTTGCATGTAGTGCACAGTGTCATCAGAGTGTTGCCATCCTCACTATGAATAGCACCTCATATTCCCTGAAAAGAAGTCATTGGCTAGTCAGATTAATACAATCAACTAAGTGCAAATAAATAAAGTAAGTAACATAAAATAAACTCATCAGGCACAGTTGCCCTGCTGATGCCAGTCTTGCACTGTCTTACTGATCTAGATCCTCTAACAGTGGAACCTGTGACAGTAAGCTTCACATATGACACCATTATCAGTCCACACACATATTGTGACTGTAAATTCTATTTTTATTAAACCCATTGCTCCTACTACTACTATTGGAACTGTCTGGGTATCCTTCTTCCACATTGCTCTCATTTCTGTTTGCAAATCCTGGTATTTTTTTAATTTGTTTCTCTCTGTACAGAAGACATTTTAATCACTAGGTGCAGCAATTTCAATGACTGATGCTATTTTTGTCTTTTTTCCGTGGACTACTATAAAATGTATCTATATTTTGAACAGCTGGTAATGGGTGATCACATGTGATATAAACATAATTGTTCTCTATAATTGAGTTTCTTCTATATTATAATCTTTGTACAATTCTCAGTGCAACAGCCTGTGCCTTTCAGTAAATAAGCCCTCTGCATGAACGTATCACATCCATCAACAACGTATGACTGCACTGCTTCCAGTTTTTCTGTACAGAACCTGCATTTGTCTGTTTTTCTCATCCTTTCAATATGTTTTTGTAAGCCAAAATGTACACAGACCGCAGTCATCTTTTGATTTAATTCACCTCTCCTTAACTATTCCTTTGTCAAATCTTTGTCAACATGAGGATGTTCCGGGGGATCTCTATTCTTGCTACTATATTTAAGGCTTTTCCAATGTTCTTTCCTTCTCATCTGAACCTTTTCCTTACGTTCTTTCTTTTGTTTTTTGCCACATTAAGTTGACTGATTTTTGTCTTCTTCTGATCTAATTTCCACTCAAGCTTGATACTGAAATGCTTCCCACAACAAAACAAAGATGCCATCTTACTCTATCTCCTAAGGTTTTAAATGTTTCACTCTGTTTGGATCTGATGAGCTCAACAGAAATGTAAGCAGTCCCACAACTGCAGATCTATCCATGTAATCAGTATCAAAGTAGCCCAAACATCCTTCAGAATGGGGAATATATAATCTTGGTATACACTGATTTTTATATATCATTTGATAAGCGTGAAGTATTTTTCTTGCTTTAGTGTCCAATTCATGCAGTACCTTTTGTGGGCAGTCAATCACCCCAAAGCTGTAAGTTATAAGAAGAAGATCAAATTGATGGATGATCTACTTTCCCACAAGATGTATGATATGTATATGTAGGGTATGCAGTATCCTAACTAGTGAAATTTTCAAGGTGTGGCCAACCTCATGTGGATACTTGCAGTACCTAAACATCTATGAGCAAAATGTGTCAGTGCATGGGTGTGTAAAATATGCTGTGGGATGCACTTACCTGTGGACAAAGCTATCCCCATTTATGTACCAGGTTGGCAGCTTTAGTTAATGTATCCCTCCATTTAAATGATAGCCATGCCACAACTCAAGGCCCTGGACTGTAAGAACATGTTTGGAATCAGCTGCTACTGTTTACTTTTTACTTCTTTCGCTTTTTCCCATTTTCCTCACTTTTTTCCCCTTTCCTTTTCCTTTCTCCCCCCTCTCCATCTCTTTCTTTTCTTTTCTTTTACCGTTCCCTTTTTTTCCTTTTCTTTTTCAGTTCTGCTTCTCTTTGTCTGTATATCAGAGTTACTACAATGATTTTCATGGGCTCACACTTTCTAAGTATTTATTATTTTTACATTGAGTAGATAAATATTTAATGTACATGTGATGCCGCTATTGATTCTAAATTTATACAGATGTTGGTTAGAAGTAATGAAAACAACGATAGCAAGTTATGATTTATTTGCACGCTGCAAAATGGTTTTGAATCAGTGCCATATTATCTGCTACAATGTTGTTGTTTTAATGCGATGTTTTGTCCATTGGGGTACATGTCTCCTCAGTAAATGATATTAGATAAATTATTCTAGTTACTAAATAAAGTTCTGGTATGCACTTTCTATGGAAGAATCCAGCTTTACACAGTTTTACATAGTGAATTAACTAATTGCCTAATTATTTAATTGTTTTAAATTAATGATTGTTTTAAATTAATTGAATTTGTATAAAAAGACATCAGAAATTTTGTTTGATAGATCTGAAGAAGCGTGCCTTTTGGATGCACGCGAAAGCGCTCATCTCCTTTTTACAATAAAGAATTGGACTTTATTCGTGGTGGTTTGACTCCTATTTTTCCCTTGTGAGTTTGTTCTTTCTGCTTTGGAGTCACCTTTGGGAGACAGGATTGCTTTTTCTTCATCAGCTTTAGTTAATGTATCCCTCCATTTAAATGATAGCCATGCCACAACCCAAGGCCCTGGAAACTCACAACCCTGTGACATGTTCTGCCCATGAAATCCACTCTTCACAGTTTCATAGCCCCCACCAGCAACAAGCAGATGGTAATGCCATGCTAGTGTCATTGGTTCTCACAAGAACACACACACACACACACACACACACACACACACACACACACACACACACACACACACACACACACACACTGACATCTGCCTCACTCTCACTGACATCCAGCACAGGGTGTGTGACTGTTGCACAGGTCCTTTATGATGCAGGGCTCAAAATTTAAAGATCTTTCACTGAAATTCATCTTTGTCAGAGCTTCAGGGTTGTAAACACTGCTGCATGAAATGGCATTGTCACTTTGTCATGCTACTAAAAAAAAAGCAGATAACATGGTGGGTATGCTAATGAAGTTAATTAGTACCACTGTTTATGACTCACCGTTAGTGTGCACTATATTCATGCTGTATCCATGCATGTCAGCCTGATCTGTGCACATCACAGTGCACTCAATGCATGTGACCTGTATGCTCATCTGTACAGTGTATGTACATCCATATCACCAGGCAGCAGTTTCATGGCAGCATGAGCTGTGTACATCACTATGAACACAAAGCATGTGCCATATATGCTTGGCCAAATAGTATGTGCACACTCACAGCATCAGTGCTATAGCTATGTATAAGTGCTGTGTATGTATGTATAACATATTATTCACAAATGTAAGTTCATGCACTCATCATTTCCATTTTGTTCTTCAAGTGCATATTATTTATTGAGTAGTCATGGCTACTTTCTGGAATGAGGATTGCAGGCTCCAGCTTTGTATGCCAATGAGAGCAGGATTTTCCTGTCCTTTCATCCCAGGAACTTCAGATAGCACATGCTTGGTGGTTAGTATAGCCCATTTTTCAAGGTAGATCCTTGGTATGAACTTACTGGAATGCTGAATGTTATCAATCATTATGAGGGTAAGTAATGACATATGTGCAGTAACCTGAAGTGGTGACAACCCACTTTGTAACAATTGTGGGAGGCACAGGTTCTGGAGATGGAATTGGACATGAACTGTAAGAATTTTTTTCTGGCTGTCGCCTGTCAATAGGATGTATATGATATCTGTGCCAGTCCACTGTTTACCATAACTGTGTTTGCAGTGAGTGGACATGATATTTTCCCTTGTTTTGCAGGTCCAGCTGTACATGAGGAGACAGTAAGACCATGCTTATCTCAGCCTGCATGTGTTGTGGCCTCCGGTACAAGGTTACCAATGGCCACCAGGTCCTGCTTCCACTGCAGCCTTCTGTCTGTGAGGGCTAAGTGAATATATTAATCTCTTGATAATGGAATGGAGAGGTCTCTAGTGGCCTCACAGCATCACAAACAGAAGATGGTGGCTGCTGAAGTGCACCAGACTGTGGATGTCTGCCTCTACACATAGAGCACCTCCTGGAATGATTAGTAGAGTCACATGACTACCAAGCCTCTCTCTTTGGGCTACCAAGGGAACAAACAGCACATAACATTGGACATTCTGATGAGTGATGCCTAATTACATTGCCCTGTAGTGTGGCCTACCATCATACCATGCCGGGACCCCTTCCTGTCTTCATATTGGTGTTTCCTGTCCTTATGTGTCATTTCATATTTATTAATCTTTTTTCAGTCCTTCCCATTACTGGTTTGTCCAGCCTTTGTTTGTATGTGTCTGTCCACTGTGTTCCCTATCTTTTAAGTTTATTCAGCATCTGTCTGCCTGCTATTGTGTTGCATGTTTCCCTTTTGGCTCCTAATAACTACAGTTTTCATTATATCTTATCCACAGTCATTCCGGAGCACTTTCACCACCTGCCTTCTGTTGAAACACTTACTAAAGGTGTCCTTTTCCACAAAAAAAAACAAACAAAAAAAAAAAAACACTTCATTCCTCCCATAATTCCATGTTTCCCTTTGCTTGATATTTCAGTATTCCCAAATTTCTAGTCTACCCCATTTCCTCTACAGGTGTATGATGAGCAGAGTTGTCACTTTGCTCTGAAAATAACATTGCTGCTTGCTATGGTGCTTTTCTTGTTCTGGATGGGTGCTACATATATTTTTGTGGTACTATATCTGTTACCATGCTTTACTTAGAAATCTAACCATGCTTTGACTGTTGCATCCATCACACAAGCTGCTGAGAGGCTTTGCCTGTCATAAATCAGTCTATAGTTGATTATTACATTATGGCTACACCTCTATTTAATAATGCTGCCCTTTGCTTGGTCTGACTGTGCACATCAATGCCTTTTACATGTCTAATCACATGTTTAGTGACCTTGAAAATTAGGACAGTAAAAACATAGAGATCTTGTCTATAAATGTCAGTCATTGTGTTCTGTAGGATGCAAAATGTGTATGATTATACAATACATTTATTGGGATAAAGTTCAGCACAACTATATATCTATATCTATATCTAGCTATATATATATATATATATATAGAGAGAGAGAGAGAGAGTGTGCTAAATATAGATGCGTGTGTGTGTGTGTGTGTGTGTGTGTGTGTGTGTGTGTGTGTGTGTGTGTGTGTGTGTGTGTGTGTGTGTGTGTGTGTGTGTGTGTGTGTGTGTGTGTGTGTGTGTGTGTGTGTGTGTGTGTGTGTATTCAATATTAGCAAAAGAATCCACTTAAAATGCAATGGTTAATGTCTTAAAGTACAGCTTCTAAAGAGAAACAGAACCGTATTCTTATACTCGATTATTTCAAAGAACAGATTTACTGGTTTAAGTGTGATATCCTGTTTTTAATCTTACTTCCTGCATGTCTGTATTCATTTATTGCTTTGAATGATATGGAATATTTTATCCTCACTTGGGAATGCAATGTGTTCATATCCAATATTGTACAACATACATTTCAAACATCTGTTCTATTTATTTTTTTATGGATACCAAATCAGTATTTTATTGCTGTAATACGTAAGTTTCTTTAAGAAGTATACCAGTGGAGTTATTATTTTATGGTATGGTCTACAGCAGAAAAGGCGAGATACATTTTATGAGATATTCTGCCATAAGAAACAACACGACAGTACTACAGAGCATGCCTATAATACTCTTCACATATGTTTCACAGTCCACATGTCGGAGATAAGTGACCTGTTTTATGTTATTGATGTTTGCTGAAATGCTAAAGACAACCAGGGACAAAGCTTTCAAATAGTTCCCCTGGGTTCCTGTGCAGAATTCTCTGACGGGAAGAGAACTTCCTGCACCTGCAAAACAGGCGTGCATGCTGTTTTCAGCAGTTTTTGTTTTCTTTACATCTGTGGCCAAGGCCATACAAACTGAAATAAATGGTGCTTCATCATTCCAGAGAATTGTAGCACAACCATATTAAATTAAACATTTGCACAATCCATTTTAAAGAGTATACAGTTTAACAGTGTGAATATTTACAATGCTCACAGAAGTTGCTGTTAGTGACATTTTATTTGCTTATTGATGTAAAATATAGTTGGCTAAAATAGATTGTACAGCAATTGTCAAAAGAAAGGCTCTTTAAAATCATGGAAAAATAGTATTTCAAAAACAATTTTGAACTTGTTTTGCTTGATATTACCTAGAAATTGCATTATTTTTAACAGACACAGAAAGCAATATTGTGGCAGTATAAATAAATTAGTACTTATTTATTAGTATGAAAACTAGCTGTTCACAAACATAGAAAGAACTGAAAACATAGAATATGATTGTGTTTCTTAGAGAACAGTGTTAATAACAGAATAGTATTCACACAGCTAATTAGTTTTATCTGATTATTTCCAGACATTAGAAGCATGTCATTGATTTACATTTTTGTAACCAGATGTCCCTGATAGCCCAGTAAGTAGCCAGTACCATTTTTCAAGAGATCAGAGAACCTCTGATCTCATTCCTATATACATACATATATATATATATATATATATATATATATATATATATATATATATATCTCTATATATATATACAAAAAAGAACAAAATACACGTGTCTCTATTTATGTGCATTCACAATAAATTTCATCCTTTACATTGTCATGACATGTTTATATATTATAATGCTAACCAGCATATTCATAAGAAATAATAATTTGTATAGAGATAGAGAACTGCAATAGAAAAAATTTGCAGGAGAAAATGCTTTAGTAGGTAAGTACTTTTTCTTTACAGTTCAACATAGTTTAGGGTTTTATTCAGTACATTTGATTACTGAATGGCTGAATGACTACATTTGATTTTTTTATCTAAGCACAGATTAAGTTTTTCGCTCTCTTTTTTAAGTTTTTATATTGAAGCATATTTTCTTATAGGGCAGTGTGTGCGTGTGTGTGTGTGTGTGTGTGTGTGTGTGTGTGTGTGTGTGTGTGTGTGTGTGTGTGTGTGTGTGTGTGTGTGTGTGTATGTATTGTGAAGGTAAACACTGAGTTAAATAATTTGTATGACTAAAGCAAAAGACAAAGATGGATTTCTGCTGAAAAAAGGAGAAAATGTAGACTTGCTCATGATTGGCTATTATCTTGAAAATAATCAATGAGTTATTTGTACAAGAGGGATCCAGTAACAAAGGTGTCAATAAGAAAAGATCTGTTTAGTGAATACCTAACTGTTGCCTCCTTGTGAAATAAGGAACTTCACTAGAGCTAATTCTCTATTGCTGATCACCAGTAACTGCCTCCTAGTAGGTTTCTCCATGACTAGTTGTTTTGTAAGAGAAAGGAAGCTATTTTCATATGTTCTTCCAATTGCCCCTATTTGTTGGTATGACAACTGTATTGCTTGGACTCACTTTCATCTTATATGCCTTCTGTTTTGCTTTCCAGTGCCCTTACCTTATGATTTGCTGAAGTATCCTTTGAGAAGTCAGCTAACTCCAGAACTACCACATTGACAATATGCTCCTAAGAGCTGACCCAGTTGTTTGGGACTTGGGAACTTACGTTGACAGTGACCTATGTTTTCACCAATTGCTGTAAGACAGTTCTTCTATATTCCACAGCTAATAAACAAAGAGATTGTGTATAGATCTAGAAATGTCATTGCCTCCCTTTACTCAGCCCTTATTAGGCCAATCATTGAATATAATTCCCCATTTGGCATGTATCTGTCTAGACATATGCAGCAACTGGAATGCCTGCAGAGATAGCTTACTAAAGGTTTGAACAACATGCCCTACGTGGATCAACTCAAAGCCCCATCACTGTACCCTGTATCCTACAAACAGCTAAGAGATGACCTGCGTCTGGCATACAAGGCATCCTCTGACCTATTACTGATGGATTTACTACATATGAGAAAGTCAAATGACATCAGGAATACTTTGTCTAAGGACTGAGACCTCTTCTCCAACAACAACAGAATGGTTTGGAGGGACAGATATATCTCACAGAGAATACCACTGCTGTAGACTGCCCATCCACATAAAATAAAGTTCATACCTGTCTATATTCATGTGCAACTTAAAACTATGCATTGGAAAGAGAAAATGTGTCCCAAGACTGCTCCCTGTACTACTAATAGAGAGATTTATCTCCTAAATGCCTTATACCATGGATGGGTTACCTCAATTTATGTATGGTATAATCCCACTTCTTCTTCTTCTTTCAGCTGCTCCCATTAGGGGTCACCACAGTGAATCATCTGTTTCCATTTCTTCCTGTCCTCTGCATCTTGCTCTGTCACACCAACCACCTGCATTTCCTCTCTCACCACATCCATAAACCATATCTTAGGCCTTCCTCTTTTCCTGTTACCTGACAGCTTCATCCTTAGCATCTTTTTCCCAATATACTCTGCATCCCTCCTCAGTACATGTCCAAACCAACATACTCTTGCCTCTCTGGCTTTGTCACCAAACCTTCCAACCTGGGCTGACCCTCTAATATACGTATTTCTAATCCTGTCCACCCTTGTCACATCCAGTGCAAATCTAAACATCTTTAACTCTGCCACGTCCATTTCTGACTCCTTCCTTTTTGTCAATGCCACTGTCTCCAACCTGATCCCTCTTATTCTCATTAGAGGTAATATATAATTATCTATCATGGGTAAGGCCAATATATAAACAAATGGGATAGGCTATTTTGAGCACAAAAAAATGAAACTAGCTAAACTTAAAATAGCCATCAGGGCAGCTAGACTAGTATTTACATATGGACCTCTAATGTAATCTATCACCAGTATTAACAGCAGGAAGCTCAGAGCCAAACCCTGATACATCCCCACTCCCAGTGGTGAAACCAAATACTGTTCATACATGTGCTGCTTGTTCCATGTGTGCAGCCTGCACTGATTCTTCCAGGGTTTCCGGGACTCTGAACCATCACAACGGAGGCTTACCTGGCTTCTGTAGTACCTGGGCCTGATGTCTGGACTGCAGCTGCTCCTCCCCAGCTCTTCATTTGAACATCCAAAAAAAAAAGTGCTCCTCATACTGGCAAGTACACTAATCAGATGCATGCCTACTCTCTTCATTATTGCCAATGTCCTCTACATACTCTCTGTTGGTCCTAAAGTTTTCTGATTGCTTAAAATAGTCCTGTATTGACATAATATATCACTAGACCTTTAAAAAGGCATACCTTCCCATTTTCATATCTTCATACAAATTAATTCATAAGGCTTAGGGTTTGATATTAAATATTGATGGTAAACTTGTCGAGATATACTAAGTTAAAATATATATTCAACTAAATAAATCCAGTAACTTATTTTATACATCAACATAACTGCTATTCATATGCACAAGAATGTAAACACACACACACACCACACACACACACACACACACACACACACACACACACACACACACACACACACACACACACGCACACACGCACACTCACACACACATGACTTCTGACCCAAATTCATTCATTTAAATGTCACATTGAGTCAAATAAAACATCCTTCTTATGTAATGGAAGAGGTGGTGGAGAAAAGGTCCATTACACTCCGCTAAAACTTATGTAACCAGTTTGGAGATTCCATTACCCCTGGAGTAAATGGTGCTCAGGGCACATTGTCCCATAGACACCTTTCTCTCATAAGCTTCACACAACCAACAAAAATACAGTATCGCCTTACTTGTATACATTCACAATAATACTTAGTCATACTGCGATCGTTAGAACTCAGACACATCAATCTCAGATCACTGACTACCTTTCTATTAAATACAAACACACAATCAGTCAGTTACCACCCTGTAATTCAGACATACACCCACACTAAAGGCATTTAACCACACACTTTGTAGATTGCTGTCCACATATCTAGAAACAACTACTCACTACCATTTCATGAGGCAGAGACACAAACAGCACGATTAAGTGGCAGCTAAGACATACACACAAACACACACACACACAAGCGCACACACACACACACACACACACACACACACACACACACACACACACACACACACACACGCACACACGCACACACACACACCACTAAGTACATGTCTGATGATCAGCAAGTCTGATTGGAAAGAAATACCATTGAATCACACACACTGAAAGTATCAGACCACTGTTATTTGTATATATATATATATATATATATATATATATATATATATATATATATATTTTTTTTTAGGTCTATGTTAAATGTTCGAACATCCAAAATGTCGAACATTACATTGTCGAGACCAAATGTTCAACATTTGGATGTTTGAACATCAAATAAAAAAAAGTAAGAAAAGAAAAAAAACACTTTAACACCGTAGGCAGGGGGGTCAAGCCACCCTGCACCCCCCACACCCCCCTACTTAAATATACCAACTCTGAGACCTCTCTTCAGTGCAGAAAAGGGAAATTCTCCCTATCTGCACTGTATGGCGCCGTTGAACGTCTATCTTCAAACACTCAAAATTTCGAACATTTGGTCTCGACTATGTAATGTTTGAAATTTTGAGCGTTCGAAGATTTGTCAGGTACCCTATTTTTTGATTGGCATATGTACACACATACACACACACACACTATATATATATATATATATATATATATATATATATATATATATATATATATATATATACTCGATCAGTATACATCCTTGATAACAGTGAAGTATCAATGCACTTAACCATAAGCTATGGTAAAGAGGACTGTAACCAAGGATGATAGTGTTTATTTTTAGAGAAAATATTTTGATGTCCTCTGAGAGAGGGTATCAGTATCCATTTTCACACAGATGAGCTAATAACCTGTGCTCGTTTGAAGTGTTTGTCACTGTTGGTTTAAGAAGAAAGGCTAATTTTTATTTGACATGGTTGCCATGCCATTATCCAGATCCCTTGGCAGCAATAGTAAAGACATCTGGAGGCTGGCAACACATAGAAATGGCCTGTGCCTTTGGTTTACATCCTGAGAGGCATTGCAAATGTTTCCACCAACTTCAACAGAAATATTCAAGGGTTCATATTTTTTCTACCAGTTTATTGCAGAGCATTGCTATGGGGCAGCAACAACCCTTAGATATGCCAACATTTTTACAGCCCTGTGAGAGGAGCTTTACAGTGAAACATATACACTTTTTGTTTTGTTGAATACTTTAATTGCTATTTTGATGATTAATGTGTATTTTTCTGGCAGCTTATGCAAGTTGTAAAGGTTTATTAATGTTTTAAAAATAAGTGTCAAATCATTGAAGTTTAATTACCACATTAATGGAAAATAAATTGCATTCCTAGATCTTAATCTTAAGAAAAATGTCACCGCTGATATATCTGCAAGTTGCATACTGCCCCTTTAAAAAGCAGGTTGCCAAAATACGTAGTTTAAATGTGAAAGTATCTGTCCTGCTTATGTGCAGCAATGTTGTTAAGGAGCAGCTTATTAGAACAGGCTGACTGATCTTCTTTGATGATAACTTGTTTTTTAAAGAGCTTGATGAAATGAAATCTAAGCTTATACTCTAGAGGAACCAAATGGAAGTGTTATAAATTGTTAAGGCAGAACTATACAAAGAAAAAATCCTGTTTCCAACTCCTGTTTTATTGCCATACAGAATATGGTTCTTTTCACATTAATGATGCAATGTATGTCAGGTTGCTGCATTTTTCTTTGAATTACTGCCCTAAATCGAAAGAGATTAAAGAAACTGTTTGTAAATATGGTGAATTTTAGAATCTAATTATAATGTTATTGGTGCAGGGCTTGTCATTGTTAATTACAGGAATTTCAACCTAAATACTTGTTAGCGGTTGAATAAAACAAAGAGGGTGGATATGATATTAATAATATGAAGTCCAGAGTGCAAATGCTTGCAAGCAGTGCTTGTTTAATGTAACTTGCTTCCCTTTATTCTGAGTGAATGCTGGTACTGATTATGAAGCTCCTACTTACTTTAATTGCCTGTCTACCAGTGTAATTTACTTTACTAGTTGTGTTTCTTGTCATTTCTTTTATACAGGTAGTACAAAAAAAACTATGCATTTTCAAAAAAGATGTATAAGAAGAAAATACCCTTTTTAAACATTTAATTGCATGGAACAATTTTAAAAGATTGATGCGTTTAGATAGGTGTGTCTTATATATTACAGATTGTGATTTTCATTGCTTGAAAACAGGATACTTGCACAAGTAATTAAAAAGTACTAGGCACAGCTATATGCAACATACACATATGCTGCAAGTCTGTTGTATAATAGGCAGCTGAATGAAAGGCACCTAAATGTTTACACTCAGCATGGCTTCAGTGTAACTGCCTCAGTCATTACCTAAACAGAAGATGGTTCTCCACTTATTCAGTAGTATCTTTACAGTAATATGTGTGACAGCAATACCATATGAACCAATGTAGTATCCCAATACACTTTGATATGCAGAGTGCAGGATTAAGTAACCAGCCTCACTATCAGAAAAAGCACAAGAATAAGTGAGGACTAGTACAACATATGGTCTATCCCTCAGGGACACCACCCAGGTTATTGCTGCTGGAGTAGCACAACAAGACATCAGTGCTGAGGGCCAGATGTGTCCATGAGTGGCAAGGCACACATGCTCTGCTCGTGTCTGGAAACATATGCATGGATGGACAAATATGCAGCTTGACAAAGAATATGTACATCACATACAATGTATGGGACAGCAGAAGGGTGATAGGACAGAGAAAGGTCACTATATAGGTATGTGATAAGTAATCTAGTTAAGTATATGTGTAAATAATCCAAATGCGATGAACAGGGAGAGGCAACCAAATGGCTCACAATAATAATCCAGTCTTAGTAAAATGAATAAAAGTTCATTTATTGTGCACACAGGTAAGCGGTTTCACCAAAGCTTCTTCAGACCTTTAAAAAACTTCCTGCCAAACAAACATTTCATTTTATACTAATCATATGACTGTGCTTCAATTAAACTATTAGCTTGTTTAAAAATGCATTCATCATTTATCACTGTTAAAATCACAAGATTCAAGCTATAATACATAAGCTGAACCAGGTTCTTGCCTTAAAAAACTGTCAGACGATAGCATATAAATATAATATATAGCGCTTATACATTTCTAGCTTGTACAGAATCTAGAAAAAAGAGCTTCTCTATTGTTGTGATAAATTTATGAAAAGTGTGATATTTGTCTAAATTGTTCCTATCTATTTCTTTAATGCAGGTACTTATGAAAATATATGAAAAATCAAACATATACGTCTGACATAAACCGAAGGAAATAATAACTGTATATTATAAAATTTATATTAATCAGATTTTTGAAACATCGCTGTGCATTTAGTTGCTGGAAACTAAACAAAAGCAACTAAACTCTGTTGCAACCAAATTCACAGCGTTGTCAAAGATTATCTACCATTTCGTATGCATACATCAGACATCAATATCAATGCTACAAAGAAAATTCGCTCTCCATTTATGAGCGAAGATGTATCTATACACACGCTGAAATTGCACTACTAACTGTCTGTGTGCTGGAAATAAAACAAAAGGGTGTATGTGTAGTATGCAAAAATACGGAATCTTACTTGAATATGTTTTTTATATCTCTTGCATGAGTAACTCTAAGGTCATCCTTAGCACATACTGGGCATGTACTTCGCAATCCATAATTCACGACTATCATTATTACAATGCTGCAGTATAACTTACAAATATTATATGTATCATTCTCAGCATACATATATTCACGAGAGATAAACATTGATGTTGATATAAATGTACAGAACATATTCATTCGAATTTAGTTAACCAGAAGGCTTCTTAACATACTATTCAGTTTTATATCATTTGCTAAAACTGGTTAACCTGACGAACTGGCATGATAGATTCTCATGAAGATCATGCTCGTATATAACTAATTCAATATTAGTTAGTTGTTTAACGTGCTAGATCGATGTTTTCGAGTAGTGCTACTAAGAACATAAACATGTATTGGCATTCATCAAAATGATATGTGCCAATACGTCAGTATAAAAATATTTGAGCCTAATAATCGGATCCAGGCATAACATAGTCTGCTCAAAAATTTCAAATTGGGTAGTAATAACTTACAAGTACATACAGTGTTGATACCACATAAAATATATTATATGTAGGCCACTAAATAAAGAAATGCCAAATTGTACCACGTAAGACTGAATTTCTAAATGTCTATACATAAGGGCATGAGGCATCTGAATAAACAATCCAAAGTCATAATGTAGATATATATCTGCATACCACCAACTAATATATATATCTGCAGTAACTGTATGCTAAATCTAATGATTCTAATAGATTATACATTGAGGGTTGTAAGGCTTGGTCTGATAGAGCTTATTGCTTCTTTTTGAAAG
Source organism: Protopterus annectens (assembly GCF_019279795.1). Taxonomy (NCBI): domain Eukaryota; kingdom Metazoa; phylum Chordata; order Ceratodontiformes; family Protopteridae; genus Protopterus; species Protopterus annectens. The sequence goes on along the minus strand of NC_056741.1, from coordinate 1,997,000,132 downwards.
TTACCCTTCTATTCTTAAGGATTGGTTTGATTGTTGCTCTCTCATTCAAGCCTCTGCCTTTGTCTGCTCTAAGTCTGATAATCCAATTAACCTCTTTGCTTTCTGTAGCATTTCTGATATTCCCCTCCCATATCCTAGGCATATACACATCTATCACCTTAAATTTAAAAGTATGGTCTTGACCTTCCATGTACACATGTTTCGCTAACGCATTATTTTCATAGTTTATTCTTATGGCTTATAGATGTTCTCTGATCCTATTTTGAAATTTTCGATCAGTTTTGCCTACATAGAAAGATAGACATTCCTGGTAGATAGCTAGGTATACTACATGCATGGTATTACAATCAGCTGTCACTTTAAAACAATACTTATTTCCTGCATCTGGATGTATAAACTCAGGACTCTTATCTATATAAGAACAATATCTACAGCCTCCACATGGTGTAGTTCCGTTATAACCATTTGTTCTAAAATCTCTTGTTTGATGACATAACAACCTTCTGAGATTTGGTTTGTTCTTAAATAAATACCTTGGTTTTAACCCTACTATTTTCCTTATATCCTGATCTATAGTTAAAATACGCCAATGATGCTGAATAATTTTCTTAACATCTTGATTATCTATTGTATAAAACATAGGTATTCGTAATCCCTGATTTTTGTTACTGGGATTCTTCGTGGTTGTTATAGTATCAGAAAAATAGGGTGCCGCTCTAGCCAATCTCATACTTTGCATATCTCGCAGACTTTCTTCTATATCCTTGTCTTTGTAACCTCGCTTAACTAATCTATTTCTAAATAAACCCATCTCTTCAGTATATCCCCTATCTGTGGCATTTAGTCGGGATATTCTCATAGCTTGTCCTTTAATTATATTATTAAAAATGTATTGTGGGTGCATGCTTTGTCTATGGAGTATTGCATTTTTATAACATTTCTTCCTATGAACCCCTGTGTTAATGTAGGTGTCCATTACCCTTTCAACATACACATCTAACTATTCTACTTTTGTATGTGAGACATTAAAGGAAAATTTCAAACAATCAGTCAACCTATTCATTTCTGAGATGCTTTCATATAACTTTTGTTCATCTCCTTCCCAAATGAGGAAGATATTGTCTACAAAACGACGATAAAAGGTCACATGATCTTTGAACCAAGTTTCTTAAAATAAATATTCTTCTTCCCACAAGGCCAAAAACATGTTGGCGTAGCTATTGGCACAAGAGGTGCCCATAGCTATGCCTTCATGCTGAATATAGATGGTATTAAGGAAAACAAAAATATTATTCATAAGCAAAAACTTTAAAAATAAGCCTATGAGTTGGATATTAGACTCATTATATACACTGTGTTTGATTAAATACCTTGTGATATACTCTATACCCAAATCATTTGGGATAATGGTGAATAATGATTGGACATCCAGAGTAACAAACAGCATATTAGTTTGCATAGGTGTAATACTAGTATGTTCATATAAATCCATAAGGAACTGTTTTGTGTCTTTCAATACTACCTTATTTTTATTAAGCACTGGTCTAAGTTGTTTCTCTATATAAAGTGAGAATGTCTCTGTGCACCAACCTCTCCCTGAGACAATAGTTCTCATGGGGGGGTTTGTAGGATTTTATGAACCTTAGGTATGCCTTGTATTTCAGGGATCAGTGGATGTTCTGCCTCTAAAAATTTAGCTAATTCCTGAGTGATCTTATTGCTGGTGATTAGATCACATAAAACTTGAGCTATATTAGTTTTTATGTTCTCAACTACTCTTTTATCTATGATGCTGTAATATTGTGTATCTTTCAGCATATCTTCCATCACCCTTATATATTCTGTCTTATCCATTATTACCAATGGTCCTCCTTTATCTGCTGGTCTAAAGACTACAGTATGATCTCCTTGTAGTCTCTGTAAGGCTTTCCTTTCATTATAGTTCAAATTACACCTGGATTTAATGTGACCCTGCATTTTTTTCTCATTGTATAGACAATGTACATCTTCCTCTACAAGATTATAAAATGCCTCTACCAATGGGTGATTAATCGGAACAAACTGGCTTGGTTTAGAGAAAGGATAAATATCCCTACTAGCATGATTTCTATATAAAAACTTCAGCATAATATTTCTGGTATATAATTTTATATGTATCAAAATATCTGTGAGTTGAATTTTACTGGTAGGAATAAAATTCAACCCTTTATTGAGAACATTCATTTAATTATAGTCAAGTATCCGATGTGATAAATTCCAGACTAGGCAGTCCTCATCTGGTTCCACATTTTCTTGAGGGTATGATTGGTTTCCCCTCTCTATTGATAACTTTCTTTTTTGATGTCCTTGACTCTCTGAATGGTTCCTTCTCACCCCCTTCTCCTTGGAAATGGGAAGGGGGAATTGATGAAAACCGGATTAATTGTCAATGGTGTTGGTGTTGGAATTATTTCTGACATTGTTAATTTGACCTACTTTAGGTCGTACCACCTGTTGACCATTCACAGTGTCCTTTGGGGCAGGAACTCCACATGTTTGTATTTGAACTATGGATGAAGGTGAACTTGGAACACTTGACAAAGTGCTTCTGGAACCTTCAACACGATTGCTAGTTGTTTTACGTTTAACAGATATATCAGAAGTCACGTTAGTTCCTACTCTGCTCTGTACCAGGTTAGTATTGGCTGGTATTAGTGGAGAAGATGGTTGATTGTTATGATGATTCCTATTATCAGTCTCTCTTATGCTGTTGCTAACACACTGTTTGTTAGCCAAATTCGGTCTGGGCCAAGTAACTATAATGAAATGAATGTTCTCAATAAAGGGTTGAATTTTATTCCTACCAGTAAAATTCAACTCACAGATGTTTTGATACATATAAAATTATATACCAGAAATATTATGCTGAAGTTATATATAAATCATGCTAGTAGGAATATTTATCCTTTCTCTAAACCAAGCCAGTTTGTTCCGATTAATCACCCTTTGGTAGAGGCATTTTATAATCTTGTAGAGGAAGATGTACATTGTCTATACAATGAGAGAAAAAAGCAGGGTCACATTAAATCCAGGTGTAATTTGAACTATAATGAAAGGAAAGCCTTACAGAGACTACAAGGAGATCATACTTTAGTCTTTAGACCAGCAGATAAAGGAGGACCATTGGTAATAATGGATAAGACAGAATATATAAGGGTGATGGAAGATATGCTGAAAGCTACACAATATTACAGCATCATAGATAAAAGAGTAGTTGAGAGCATAAAAACTAATATAGCTCAAGTTTTATGTGATCTAATCACCAGAAATAAGATCACTCAGGAATTAGCTAAATTTTTAGAGGCAGAACATCCACTGATCCCTGAAATACAAGGCATACCTAAGGTTCATAAAATCCTACAAACCCTCCCATGAGACCTATTGTCTCAGGGAGAGGTTGGTGCACAGAGACATTCTCACTTTATAAAGAGAAACAACTTAGACCAGTGCTTAATAATAATAAGGTAGTATTGAAAGACACAAAACAGTTCCTTATGGATTTATATGAACATACTAGTATTACACCTATGAAAACTAACATGCTGTTTGTTACTCTATGTCCAATCATTATTTACCATTATCCCAAATGATTTGGGCATAGAGTTCATCACAAGGTATTTAATCAAACAGTGTATATAATGAGTCTAATATCCAACTCATAGGCTTATTTTTAAAGTTAGTGCTTATGAATAATGTTTTTGTTTTCCTTAATGCCATCTATATTCAGTGTGAAGGTGTAGCTATGGGCACTTGTGCCCATAGCTATGCAAACATGTTTTTGGCCTTGTGGAAAGAATATTTCAAGAAACCTGGTTCAAAGATCATGTGACGTTTTATCGTCGTTTTGTAGATGATATCTTCCTCATTTGGGAAGGAGATGAACAAAAGTTATATGAAAGCATTTTAGAAATGAATAGGATGACTGATTGTTTGAAATTTTCCTTTACTGTCCCATATACAAAAGTTGAATACTTAGATGTGTATGTTGAAAGGGTAATGGACACCTACATTAACACAGGGGTTCATAGGAAGAAATGTTATAAAAATGCAATACTCCATAGACAAAGCATGCACCCACAATACATTTTTAATAATATAATTAAAGGACAAGCTATGAGAATATCCCAACTAAATGCCACAGATAGGGGATATACTGAAGAGATGGGTTTATTTAGAAATAGATTAGTTAAGCGAGATTACAAAGACAAGGATATAGAAGAAAGTCTGCGAGATATGCAAAGTATGAGATTGGATAGGGCGGCACCCTACTTTTCTGATACTATAACAACCACAAAGAATCCCAGTAACGAAAATCAGGGATTACGAATAGCTATGTTTTATACAATAGATAATCAAGATGTTAAGAAAATTATTCAGCATCATTGGCATATTTTAACTATAGATCAGGATATAAGGAAAATAGTAGGGTTAAAACCAAGGTATTTATTTAAGAACAAACCAAATCTCAGAAGGTTGTTATGTCATCAAACAAGAGATTTTAGAACAAATGGTTATAACGGAACTACACCATGTGGAGGCTGTAGATATTGTTCTTATATAGATAAGAGTCCTGAGTTTATACATCCAGATGCAGGAAATAAGTATTGTTTTAAAGTGACAGCTGATTGTAATACCATGCATGTAGTATACCTAGCTATCTGCCAGGAATGCCTATCTTTCTATGTAGGCAAAACTGATCGAAAATTTCAAAATAGGATCAGAGAGCATCTATACGCCATAAGAATAAACTACGAAAATAATGCATTAGCGAAACATGTGTACATGGAAGGTCAAGACCATACTTTTAAATTTAAGGTGATAGATGTGTATATGCCTAGGATACGGGAGGGGAATATCATAAATGCTACAGAAAGCAAAGAGGTTAATTGGATCATCAGACTTAGAGCAGACAAAGGCAGAGGCTTGAATGAGAGAGCAACAATCAAACCAATCCTTAAGAATAGAAGGGTAACTTTCAAAAAGAAGCAATAAGCTCTATCAGACCAAGCCTTACAACCCTCGATGCATAATCTATTAGAATCTTTAGATTTAGCATACAGTTACTGCAGATCCATATATTAGTTGGTGGTATGCAGATATATATCTACGTGTATGACTTTGGATTGTTTATTCAGATGCCTCGTGCCCCTATGTATAGATATTTAGAAACTCAGTCTTACTTGGTACAATTTGGCATTTCTTTAATTAGTGGCCCACATAGAATATATTTTATGTGGTATCAACACAGTATGTATTTGTAGGTTATCACTACATAATTTTAAACTTTTGAGCAGACTATGTTATGCCTGGATCAGATTTTAGGCTTAAATATTTTTATACTGACATATTGGCACATATCATTTTGATGAATGCCAATACATGTTTATGTTCTTAGTAGCACTACTCAAATATGCTTCGGGCTTTTTAAGAAAACATCTATCTAGCACGTTAAACAACTAACTAATATTGAATTAGTTATATACGAGAATGATTTTCATGAGAATCTATCATGCCAGTTCGTCAGGTTAACCAGTTTTAGCAAATGATATAAAACTGAATAGTATGTTAAAGAAGCCTTCTGGTTAACTAAACTTCGAAGGAATATGTTCTGTACATTTATATTAACATCAATGTTTATCTCTCGTGAATATTATATGTATGCTGGGAATGATACATATAATTCTTATAAGTTACATTGTAAAATTGTATAAATGATAGTAGTGAATTATGGATTGTCAAGTACATGCCCAGCATGTGTTACGTATGACCTTAGAGTTACTCATGCAAGAGACATAAAAAACATATTCAAGTAAGATTCCATATTTTTGCATATTACACACACACCCTTTCCTTTTATTTCCAGCACACAGACAGTTAGCAGTGCAATTTTAGCATGTGTTTAGATACATCTTCGCTCATAAATGGAGAGCGAACTTTCTTTGTAGCATTGCTATTGATGTCTGATGTATGCATACAAAATGGTAGATAATCTTTGACAACGCTGTGAATTTGGTTGCAACAGAGTTTAGTTGCTTTTGTTTAGTTTCCAGCAACTAAATGCACAGCGATGTTTCAAAAATCTGATTAATACAAATTTTATAATATACAGTTATTATTTCCTTCAGTTTATGTCAGACGTACATGTTTGATTTTTCATATATTTTTACAAGTATCTGCATTAAAGAAATAGATAGGGAGGAATAATTTAGATAAACATCACACTATTCATAAATTTGCCACAATAATAGAGAAGCTCTTATTTTTAGAATCTGTACAAGCTAGAAATGTATAAGTGCTATATATTATATTTATATGCTATCGTCTGACAGTTTAAGGCATGAACCTGGTTCAGCTTATGTATTATAGCTTGAATCTTGTGGTTTTAGTAGTGATAAATGATGAATGTCTTTATAAACAAGTTAATAGTTTAATTGAAGCACAGTCATATGATTAGTATAAAAGGAAATGTTTGTTTGGCGGGAAGTTTTTTAAAGGTCTGAAGAAGCTTTGGTGAAAGCGCTTACCTGTGTACACAATAAATGAACTTTTATTAGTTTTACTAAGACTGGATTATTATTGTGAGCCGTTTGGTTGCCTCTCCCTGTTCATCGCATTTGGATTATTTACACATTATTTTCAAGGCAGTGGAGAGACATTTGCTCTGGTGGGTGTGTTTGTTTTAGTTTTTACGCTCGTATTTAGTTAAGTATATGTGTTTAATCACATTCTTTTAACTTATTGTTTGTATCTGTTTGGTTTTATATCTAACCAGTAAGCTATCTATCAATGTGTGAACATGTGTGCGTGTGTGTGTGTGTGTGTGTGTGTGTGTGTGTGTGTGTGTGTGTGTGTGTTTATTTGTGTTCATGTGTATTACAGAAATGGCCAAGCAGGGATTCCAAACCTCACTGGAAAAATTAAAGCAATTGCTGCTGTGTCTTTTGGCTTTTCCCGGTTAGGGGTCGCCACAGCGGAACTCCAGTCCGCTAATGATTGGTAGTTGATTTTTATGTGCCGAGTTACCAGCCCTTGTGCACAACCTTCAATGAAGGTATGCCCATTCATGCATGTCTCCATGCAGAAGATGCTCTAGCTGAGAATCAAACCGGACAGCGTCTTATTATGAGGCGACAACGCTACCGCAGCAACCCCACCGTGGGTACACTGGAACATGTATATTCTTTTTTTTGCATTAAGCTCTCTTGAAAATATGATCCCTTCTAGAACATCAGATTGCAGTGAAATATTACTAATTATACGACTGCCTATTAGTATTCCAAAATGTGCATGCTGATTGGCCAGCCCAACTAGCGTGCCCGTATTAAATCCAACTTATACTAATGGAAAAAGGTCCGGTCACCCAGACTTTTTCCATTAGTATAAGTCGTGATTTTTTTTTTTGTGTTAGGTAGCAACGGAGAAAGGAAGAGCTCTGTTGCTGTAATCTCGCTATGTTAAATGAGTTTAACATAGTGAGATATCTTAAAAAAAAAAAAAGCAACGGAGATCTTCCTTGCTCTGTTGCTCTTTTTTAAAGATATCTCACTATGTTAAACGAGTTTAACATAGTGAGACAGCTTTAAAAAAGCAACAGAGATCTTCCTTTCTCCATTGCTTCTTCTACACTCAGCTCTGATGTACTGCGTAAGCATACGCATGTGCAGTACATCGAACTGCCCCAGGATACCAGACAGCTGCAGAAGGGCAGTATGGAGGCATTATACAATGCCACTATTTAAGAAAAGTAAGTATTTTTTTTCCTTAAATAATGTCATTGTATAATAGCAATAACCCACTTCTGGGTGTGGGTAATGCTGGATTTACCCATGGTTGTCTTTGTTTGGTCACTCGGGCTTTGCCCTCATAACCAAACCACACCAGTCATGGGTAAATCCAGCATTACCCACACCCAAGCATGGATTATTGCTTAAATCACCCAGAGACAGTCACCACAGAACAAACTTCTGCAAAATTTAATGTGTGTGTGTGTGTGTGTGTGTGTGTGTGTGTGTGTGTGTGTGTGTGTGTGTGTGTGTGAAATTAAATAGAAATTGAAAAATACAGACTGGAAGAGAGTTAGGTAAGTTGTACAAGATATGGAGCTGAGGTTTATGTCAAGGAGCCTTGTACTGATAGAGATTTGGGCTTTACAGATAAATGTGGAGCTTTAGGACAGAGTATGGTAACAGGAGGTAGTTGTCAACTGGGTAGCAGCTATGATTCCATGAAATCTGACTTCCTAACAGTAAAATGGGTGAGTCAACATTTTTGAACAATGCGCAAATCAAAACTGTGTAAAACAAGTTCAAAATGCATTATTTATTTATTTGTTTGTTTATTTATTTATTTATTTAGTTATTGGGAAGTGGGAAAGCCTGTCTCCACCCCCATACTCTTCACTTGGGGGAAATCCACCCCACATAACCACTACATATTAATATTAACAATATCTTGATATGACCATAGTGAAAAGAGAATATCTCCATAAAATCTTATAAAGCAGCACATACAACTGTCATCTACCAGTAGAGATGACATGTAGTATCATTCCAGAGATATAAATTCATTGAGTTTGGCTCATATATATTATGACCCTTACATTACCATTGATTAGCTACTTGAATAACACAAATGGTTTAGAGAGGAGGAAACAGCAGAAGGGAAGAAGAAAATGGGGAGAGAAAACTATAAATGGTAATGCTAAGACAGGAGGACATGGGCATTGTTAGGTAAGTGCAAATAAGTGGGCACCAGATAGGAGTGTGTATAGCTACAGACACCAGGCAGCAAAGTTAAAAGAGAGGAAAGAAGACAGGAGTTTCTGCTAAAAAAGAGATGACATGGAGAAGAAAGCACTGCAGAGCAGCAGGTGTAGACACTAGCAATAATGATAAATGGAAAGGATGACCAGATGTGCCTGCAAAAAGAGTTAAAATCAGTTGTGAGTCAGATGAAATTAAACAGGAAAAGTAACTCATTCGGATGGAAGAAGAGTGAAATGAAAGAACATAAGGCTTAATGTAGTGAATAAAGAGCCAGGAAAACAAAACACAGGGAGCAGAGAGACATAAACTAAATTCAACATAAAGCGGTGCTAATGGTAGATGGCTCAGTCACTGGGATTTCAGAAGGAACCTGGAGACAAAAGAGTTTAGTAACTAATGGGAAATGTGGAAAGGAAAGCAGTGCCTGGGGACAGGTGACTGGGTGGATCAACAACTGAAGGGGGTGGAGGAGTGGATGGAAGATTACCAGCAAAATATGTGATTTAAGGCTGGATATCCTTCTCCTACACTGCCACAATTGCATTTCTGTATGAACCTAAAATCGTATAAACCCCTGAGTTTTAATTTGAGTCCAACATGTATAAATGAGCATTGCAAACAGATACCACATTTGTAGGCACCCCAAAATAATAGTATTGGTCAATTTTTGCAAAATCCCTCTCTTTCTCTTTAATGTCCTTGCCCCTTTTATAAGTAAAAATAGGTTTGTCACATGTCTTAGGGCATATATCAGCATTATAGAAAAATATTTTCCAGTTCAGTTCACTAGCTGTCTAACATTAAAAGTATCTGGGCTATAGATTAAAACCACAGTCTTATTAAAATTACTCTTATGTGGCAAAATTTCCAAAGGTCCATCTCATGATAACCAATTCCCCAATTTGAGCTTATGACTAGTATCTCAATCTTTAAGAACTTGTTCCTTGATGTCATAGGCTAAGTCTATGGGATAGCCTTGATCACTAAACATAGATAGTACATTCGCTGTTTCATGCTTCAAGTTGTCGTCCTTTGACACTAATCTTTCTAAGCATATGAACTGACCCTAATTAAGCTTTTCTTCTCATAAGGTAGGGGGGTGGCGGTATTACTGTACTGAAAAAGACACATTTGCGAAAAATATTGGACTTAAATTAATATCTCTTGAAATCTTTTTCCAAAGACACACCAGAGTAATTAATACAAGTCATTAAAATATTATAAGAAAACGTAAAAAAAATGGTACAGTATTTTGAATATAACCAAATACATGTGCAATTTATCTAAGGTACCTTACCCGATAACAAAAATATCATCCAGGCTTGGGTGATATAACCCAAACTTTGATGTAAAAGGGGAACAAACTATATATTACTTCTCCCAGTACAACATTATAAGATTCACAAACAAGGGGGCACATGAAGCTCCTGTGGCTATACAACTCATCGGCCAAAAATATCGTAAAAGATGAAATAATTTTTTAGGACCATTTCAATTATCAATACAAAAACTTCCTGATTACTAAGAAATCTACACTGTTATACTAGTACTTCAAACCATAACAAGCTTTCATAATGAAGAATAATTGAAAATAAGGTTATTACATCAACAGTCACAATAATAATGTTAAAATTATATGATTCCTGTTTAATGTTCCGAAGAAAGGCCATTGAGTCTTTTATCATATAACGATATTGTTTATAAAAACTTTTAATTTAAAAAAAAAATATATATATATATATATATATATATATATATATATATATATATATATAGCTAGGAGATGTGTTTTTAACCATCAAGCAATCACTATAGGTCTTAATGGTGGTTGCATTATATGCTTATGCACCTTATAGATACCAAAAATGGTTGATTCTTGGGTAATAGTATGCTGCATTACCATGTCATAAAGTAGAAGATCAATTCTTTCCACAGGCAACATTTATCGCATTTTTGGACAGTGTACAATTTTGTGATGTATTATTAAGTAAGGAAAACATCTGACAAGAATAATCTAAACTTTTCATCATCAGCTTTTGTCAGGTTTTACAATCTGTAAATCTTTACTATTGACCAACTTCTGAAGCACATGCCTTTCTTTCATCATTAAGTCAGTATACTTACAGAACATGCTGGTATTTGGGAAGTACTTTATATCACATACTTTTTCAAAAAGTCCTAAGGCAGGATGCAGTTGCGTATTAAAATAATTTTCCTACTGTTAGTAGCAGCCTGCATTTAATTGCTGGAATCTGTGTTCTGAGAGAATGCCTTCCAATCCATCTACAAATATACAGAGCTGAGTATATATTTTTTTGGTTTTAGAGTTTGTACTGTTAATTGTTGCTTAGATCTCTGTTGAAACTGTTGTCTCCCTGTTCTGAGAGACTGCTTTCCAATCTATCTACAAATAAACAGAGCAGAGTATATATTTTTTTTGATTTTAGACTTTGCACTGTTAATTGTTGCTTAGATCTCTGTTGAAACTGTTTTGTCCCACCTCCCCCTATTTTCTGCCATGTCTTCAGTTGGTATAACTGGTTTATACAGCTTGTGTGTTATCTAACTCAAGGATCACTTGCATAAAATTAGACCTGTTAGTAAAAGCCTGCATTTAATTGCTGGAACCTGTGTTCTGAGAGACTGCTTTCCAATCTATCTGCAGATATACAGAGCTGAGTATATATATTTTTTTGGTTTTAGAGTTTGTACTGTTAATTGTTGCTTAAATCTCTGTTGAAACTGTTGTCTCCCTGCTCTGAGAGACTGCTTTCCAATCTATCTGCAAATATACAGAGCTGAGTATATTTTTTTGGTTTTAGAGTTTGTACTGTTAATTGTTGCTTAGATCTCTGTTGAAACTGTTTTGTCGCACCTCCCCCTATTTTCTGCCATGTCTTCAGTTGGTATAACTGTTTTTTATAGCTTGTGAGTTATCTAATTCAAGGATCACTTGCATAAAATTAGACCTGTTAGTAACAGCCTGCATTTAATTGCTGGAACCTGTGTTCTGAGAGACTGCCTTCCAATCGATCTGCAAATATACAGAGCTGAGTATATATTTTTTGGTTTTAGAGTTTGTATTGTTAATTGTTGCTTAGATCTCTGTTGAAACTGTTGTCTCCCTGTTCTGAGAGACTGCTTTCCAATCTATCTGCAAATATACAGAGCTGAGTATATTTTTTGGTTTTAGAGTTTGTACTGTTAATTGTTGCTTAGATCTCTGTTGAAACTGTTTTGTCCCACCTCCCCCTATTTTCTGCCATGTCTTCAGTTGGTATAACTGTTTTTTACAGCTTGTGTATTATCTATCTCAAGAATCACTTGCATAAAATTAGACCTGTTAGTAATAGCCTGCATTTAATTGCTGGAACCTGTTTTCTGAGAGACTGCTTTACAATCTATCTGCAAATATACAGAGCTGAGTGTTAAATAAAAACAAATGATAACAACACAGGATGCTCAGATGCAAAAGTTTACTAGTGTACACCAGGAGGCATAAAACCATACAAGTACAGAGTTTTGTCTGACATGATTCAGGAAATACACAATTTTATATAGTCTTACATTCAGGCTGTGCCCACCTTACTGACGTGGTTAGTCACAGGGCACCTACATCACTATGGTCTACAATATTCTATTCATAAGAAAAAGCTGATGTTATACATTTTAAAAGTTTTCCCATGGGAATAATACAGCCTTGCAAAGCACCTGGTTTGTTATAATGTCTTTCTGTAAATGTTACTCTTCCAAGGTCTCAGGCTAGCTTGAATACAATAGTCGGTTCACTCTTGTAATATACTTCTTTGTTCTTCTTGCAACTTTTACTTTAGCAGCTGTGTCTTATCTCTGATACATTCACAAGGTCAATTATCTCAGAGGAAGGAATAAGAATATTCAATGCTTTATACATTTAATTTTCCTGACCCAGCAGATAATCATTAGTGAAAAACATAAGCTTGCTGAGCTGGCTACTGCCAGGGTCAGAGTTCAAATACACTGCAGCTCCAAAGCTTCAAGCAATTACATGTAAAATCATTCTTATTGCCATATTGTAAATAGAATAAAATGCATTATATACTATTTGCTTTTAAACTAGCACTTTATACATGTTCAAATACATATTTTTCTAACATTTTCCTCCCTTTTAATACTTTTTATTCTATTCAGAAACATAAACAATGTTATATCGTCTCCTAGCCTTCTCCTTTAAGGACTTTTAACTAGGCAAGTCATTTAGTTTATATTTCGGAACAAGTTTCGTCTGGAATCAATAGTTCCAATTCAATGTCTTGGTACAAAGTTTCAGTTACAGATATATCAACAAAATCTTTGACTAATCTTTTCATACAGGGGATCCCACAACAGACACATGCTCCTAATAGGAGCAGACCAACACAAATGGCAATCAAAACATTCATTAGGATAGAACCCCACCCACCAAACAGACTCTGGAAAAAGTTCATCAGTGGGTTTGGGCCTGGTTCAGTCATGGCCAATAACTGCTGTATTACCTCTAGGTGATCATTAATCAAGAGCCATTTGATTTTGTAGCACAACAGTTCTTATTGCATTCAGTTCATCAGTCACTAGTTCGAGAGCAGAAAAAGTTGCGTTACTCATTACTTTGAGAAGCTTCAACAGTTTTCTCAACTCCCAGATCGATTTGACTGCTCCATATGCTGGAAATATTCCAGCCCAGGATATAACACTGTCACTCAAGTCCATATGAGTCAATCTTTCTTTATCTTTCATGGAATGATGGTTCTTCCAACCAGCTTCGATTTTTCCCATTGGATTTACAGGTTTTCCGATTGGATCTTCAGGTTTTCGGGCTACATTTCTTACATTTCGTATCTTACCTAGAGGTAATTCTGCAGTATGCCTTATAGCCGGAACCAGATAACCCAAAAAAACAACTGCCGGACCAATTCTCAGGTAGCCATTTGTATGCTTTTTTCCCACAAATAAAATAACAGTTTTTTACTTTGGTACTGATGCGGGTTAATTCTGAATGAAACATTTTCTTGTCTATAACAGACAATTGTTTATGCAAAACAGGATTTCTCTGCACATCACTTAATGTTGTTTTCATTAAGCTCAAATATGAATCATAATTTGCATTACAAATAGTGCTTTTATCTTTAGTTTTAATATAGCATTTATAAGATACAGTTATGTTACAGTTACTCCAACCCACTTGGAGTGTATCATTCTTATAGAAACATACAATTCCCCTCTGTGTAATAGGCAAATACAATGCAATTTTGTCCTGTGATCTTACAGAACCTGTATCAAAAAGCAAATTTTCCCAAGTCTCATTTATCCCCAAGGGGACAGCGGACATCAACAGTCCTCCATATGCTGTTGGTATGGCAGTACAAACCCAGCAATTTGAAATGTTCATAGTCTCTACATATACACGCTTCATAGCTAGGTATGTGTTAAAGTTTGGATGCCAGTCTATAGACAGTTCATCACGTTTCTCCACTTTCACTTGTGTGGTTATATGTAGGAAGAACCACAACAAAAGGAAAGTCATCACAATCATAGTCAATAAATGCATAGTTAGCAAGATGATTAAACAATATCTTCGGGGTTGATCTGTATTTTTACTCATTTTGCTCTTGGCCATCCTGCCTTTGTTGTGTGTCAGTCACAAAATGTTTATCAAGCTGAAAATTCTTTACCGGTTTACAGTGCGTCAGGTGGACCCAGGACAACCTCTCAGCAACTTTGACTGCAGTAGGCATCGCCAACAGTACCTGGTACGGTCCTTCCCACTTTGGACTCGCCCAGTTCTTCCTCTTCGTGACCTTCAACCAAACCCAGGACCCTGGGGTCAGCACTGCTTCCAATGGTCTGGTCTGTCTTTTATCTGAAAAAGAGTTCAACTGCAAAACAGTTTTATTTGTTATTTTTTCCCTTCACATTTGTTTAGTTCTACGAAATCCATACAGATAGTATGGAACAGATATGGTGGTATAGGAAAACTCCCTTGCTTGGGTTTGAATGCTCCTTGTGCATGATGTTTATTACAGACATGGCATGCTGCACAAAATTTTTGTGTAAAGTTTGTGAATCCGTATGTTTGGAATATTCGATTTACTAACTGTACCATCCCCCCTGTTGAGACATGGCACTGCCCATGGCTCAACAAAGCTGCATATCTAAATAAATTAGACGGCAATATTGTTTTTTTTCTCTTTGGAGATATACAGTCCATTTTCGAGGATTGCACCTTGTTTCTCCCATTTTTGTTTCTCAGCTTTTGTAGTTAATGTCTGCATCGTTTTTAACATTTCTAAATCTAAAATCTCAGAGGGTTGTAATTCCTCGGTTAAAAGTAAAGTTTCTGAGTCTGAGGCTGCTTGCTTCGCAGCTGCATCAGCTTTTGCATTTCCTTTTGAAATTGCATCCTGTTGTTTTGTATGAGCTAAACATTTACAAATAGCTGCTTTAGTAGGTAACTGAATGGAATCTAACAAGTTCAAAATAAGTTGCATGATTAATCGGTTTGCCAGTAGATGTTATCATTCCCCTATTTTTCCATTGCTGTGCGAAAACATGCACTGTAGAGAAAGCATACTGACTGTCAGTATATATGTTCACACATTTATCTTTCGCTAGAGTACAAGCCCGTGTTAAGGCTATCAGTTCTGCTGCTTGAGCAGACAGGTTATGCTGTAAGGGTTGGGCTTCTAAAATCTCTGTATCTGTGACTACTGCATACCCTACTAGATTTTTCCCTGTAGGACCCTTTCTGCATGAACCATCCACATAAAATGTCACCTCGGCATTATCCAAGGGCATATCGGTAAGGTCTTGTCTGGGCAAAGTTATTTGCTCAATTTCCTGCAGGCAACTGTGTGGTGTGCCATCCACAGGAGTTGGAAGTAACGTTGATGGATTTAATGTTGTACAACGTTCAATTACCATATGAGGTTGGCTCAGCAGTATGGTCATACATGAAAGATGTCTAGCAGGAGATAGATATGCTATTTTCTCTTGCAGTAAAATTATCGCGACTGCATGAGGCACTCTCAATGTGAGAGGGAGGAACAACACCACTGAGGCCGAAACCTGTACTGCCATTGCAGCTGCGACTACTGCTTGCACACAGTGAGGTAATGATCGTGCCACTGGATCTAACTGTGATGAATAGTAAGCTATGGGGCGTTGCTTATCCCCATGCTGTTGCGTCAAAACTGATGTCATGTATCCCTGCTTACAATCTACGGTCTGAAAAAATCTTTTGTGGTAATTTGGAAGTCCTAAAACTAGTGATGAAGCTATCAATTGTTTTAGTCTGCAGAAAGCTGTTTCTGCTTTAGGTGTCCATTGTAATACATTTTGTGCTGCCATTGGTGTTTTATATATTAAATCAGCCAGTGGAGCAGATTCTAAAGCATAGTTTGATATCCAGCTTCGACAAAAATTAGTCATTCCCAAGAAGGACATCATTTCCTTCTTGGTTGCTGGTTTGGGTGCCTGTAAAATCGCTGTTTTTCTGTCTTCGTCTAATATTCTACTTTCATTGGATATTACATATCCTAGGTATCTAACCTGTTTTCTCCAAAGTTGTAACTTACTTTTGTTTACTTTGTGTCCTTGTGCTGCTAAAAATTTCAGTAATGCTATCGTATCTTCCCTGCATTGATGCTGGGTAGGGGCTGCTAGCAAGATGTCATCTACATAAAGTAGAATCTGACTACCTCCTGGTGGAGTAAACCCTGCCAGGTTGCTTGCCATTTCTTGTGCAAATATCGTTGGACTTTCACAATATCCCTGCGGTAGCCGAGTATAGGTATATCTTTTACCCTGAAATGTAAATGCAAACCAATACTGGCTATCAGGATGTATAGGTATTGAAAAGAAAGCATTGCTTATATCTACCACAGTAAAATATCTTTGTTGTGGTTTTAAATCATTCAACAAGGTGTGTGGGTCTGGCACCGTAGGTGCTCTGGGTATTATTGCATTGTTTACAGCTTGTAAATCCTGTACCATCCGCCATTCCCCATTTGCTTTTTTAACAGGAAATAGAGGGGTGTTACATGGTGAATCAAGAGATTCTACCAGTACTCCTTCCTTGAGTAATGCTAATATTATAGGCTTGATTCCTTGCTCTGCATCTTTCCTCAAGGGGTATTGTCTTTTTTGTGGTCCAAATGCTGATTTTGGTGTAATAGTTACTGGTCCTGCTGTTTGAATAAGTCCTACATCTTATTTACCTGTTGACCAAAGAATATCTGGTATATCACACAAGGCTTTTTCTTCTTCTTCTAATAAGAATGCTAATCAGCTGTCTTCACTAGTTTGTAAGTGTACAGCTGGATGTGTCTGTGTTAGCCAATTCAATTTCTGTTTTTGTATTCCCTGTTCTGATAATTCTAAATCAGTTTGTTTTTCCCATCTTGTTACTTTTTCTCCTAAGTCTGCCCATCTCATATCCTTATTCTTTGTCAAGCTGACATGTGGTAGTCTATTAGATTTGTACAGTGTCATGAATTCCTGAGGTAGTGAACAGCTTACCACACTGTTTCCCTCAGTATCCCAATACAAGGTTCGTAATACTAATCTGTTAGCAGGATTTTTGAACAACTCTTGCTCATATCCTTTATCAGGTCCCGGCATGCTACAGTAGTATAGAGTACAATGTAACAAATGCTGTTGGTCAGTGTCAAGGGAGGGGGCCTTACTGATGGCTACATTCATCAGTTCTCTGGTTACTGCCCCTGGACCAGTAGTAACTAGGTCCTGGCTGTACCAGTAAAAGGTTTCACCCTCCGGTCGCACCACAAAAGTATCCATTTGTCTTTGTGCTTCCATACCCTGCATAGTGGGAACTACCGCTATGCCAAATATCTGCATAAGATCTCTTCCCAGTAAGTTTACTGGACATTTTGCAGAAACTACAATTTTACTTTTCTGAGTCATACCTGAAATAGGGTCAGTTATTGCTATATCATGGGAGAGTGGTTCCCTGTATAGCTGTCCATTTGCTGCTTTCACTAATATATAGTCAGGTGATTCAGAATATTCTGGTAACTTTGAAGGGTGTATCAAAGTTCGTGATGCTCCTGAGTCACACAAGAATTTCACTTCCCTTCCTTCCACCAGAAGTGTAACTTCCGGTTTTGTGTCTGCCAAATAGAGCTCCAAGCTCAGTAATGCCAAATCTAAAATTTCACTTTCTTCATCCTCTACATCTGCTTGCACTTCCTCTGTTCCTTCCACTACATTTACGTTTGCCCTTTGTTTGTTTTCCTTCCCTAATGATTTCTGATTTTCATCACTATCATATAGTCAGTCCTCATCACCTTTATTTTCTGTAGTCACCTTTTTATTTAGCCTGCAATCCCTTGCTAAATGTCCTTTCTTGCCGCACTTAAAGCACTCACCTTTCTTTTTTCTCTCTTCAAAATCTTCTGACCTTTTGTCAGATTGTCTATTTCCCTGGGTATTTTTCTTACCCTTTTTACCTGACTGTACTACAAAGACCTCTGCTCCGTCTTCAGCTGTGAAGACCTGTATCTTCTTCTTCTTTTTACTATTAAAGTGTCTTTCAGCATGTCTGGCATATTCAAGTAAGGCTTGTAGCCTACTTGTTCGATGATCTATCATATGCTTTGTAATAAAGCTACTGATAATAAAGCTACTGATAGGTGCAATGCAACCTTTCAAAAACGCATTTTTCAGTTGCTGTTCATACGAGGTATCATGTGTCTGATTTTCAGGAATAGCCATACCACTATAGTTATTGAAACATTCCAATAATCTACCATAGTACCCATCTACAGTTTTATTCTCTTGCTGTATGCATTGATTAATGCAAGTCCAATCTGCTCTAGGTTTCCATTTTTCAGAAATTCGGTCTGTAAGACCTTTCACTCTGTTGTCTAATTCTGTGTCACTATGTGGGAGTGGTTTAAGCTCTGCATTATGAGGATTCCAGGTGCCACAAATCATGTGCCAGTCTGGACCCACAATCTGTCTAACTACCTTTTCTACTTCTTCCCCATTCAAGTGGTAACTTAGTCTCATACCTTGTAAATCTTGTAAAGACTTTGTGTAATTAACTTTTGGATGAGGGATTTCCTCTGTAGCTTTCCGAATATCTTCCGGTGTCCATGGTCTATATACTAGAAGAGTTGGGTCCTGCCCTTCCTGTCCTGCCTGAGGATTTGGTACCTCGATCAGTGGACAGATTTCTTCCTCACTCTCTTCTAGTGTATTTTTCCCTATTTGATATAAGTCTGTGTCCCCAAGTGTTTTACGTGTCCGGGACCTAGTTTCAATAGGATCTCTAACAAATGGTTTTAGTACTCTTGTGACTTCAGGATAACGTGGAGGTGGACCAACTTGTCCTCCTGCTTCATATCCTGAAAAAGGCATTGGAGGGGGTGGAGGGGGAGGGGCTGTCGCTATTACTGTATTATTATCCTCTTTGTCTAAAAATAATGTTTTTGCATTTTTAGTTTTCTGTTCCCTTCGGTTTACTTCCTCAATCCACCTATGTGCTTGAGGAATGCCTAATCGCTGTTGTTTTTTTGCCTGACCTTCTGCGTCAGATTTAAGCTGTTTTAAAAGTTTAACTAATGAAATCTTGTTTAATTTAGCATAAAATCCGTATTTATTAACCCATTTTGTATAATACCTTACATTATCAGTCCGTTGTAATTGCATATATTTTGCGTCATCAGTTAGGGGCGGATCTCGCGATTTTTTAGTGCACTGATTACCCATTCTAAAAAAAAAATGTTACGTAACCCTTTTCACCACGTGGTATTTCAGTACCTTACACAGTTTATCTAGAATAACTGCCTACCTTATTCTGTTTCCCTGATCTCTGACAAAATATACAGTAATTTCCTTTTGTCCCTGATCTGTATAACAAATCTCTGACAATGACATTTACTGTAACCTAGACCCTGATCTAAAACAGAAAAAAAGGCAAATATTTTCCTACCTGAGCCTCCTGGGTCGACCAGTTCGAGACCGCTCTTCGGCCGCAGATCAGAAAGTGGCCAGCCTCTCAAGACGACAATTCAGTCGGAGGTCTTTGTGTTTTAAGAAGAACCGTTTTGGTAACTTCTCCTGCGCAGTATTCGACCACCGATACACTCTGATCTGCAGCTTACCAAGGGAATTCCGGTTCAAGGAGGACCAAACTGTTAAATCACAACAAATGATAACAACACAGGAGGCTCAGATGCAAAAGTTTACTAGTGTACACCAGGAGGCAAAAAACCATACAAGTACAGAGTTTTGTCTGACATGATGCAGGAAATACACAATTTTATATAGTCTTACATTCAGGCTGTGCCCACCTTACTGACGTGGTTAGTCACAGGGCACCTACATCACTATGGTCTACAATATTCTATTCATAAGAAAAAGCTGATGTTATACATTTTAAAAGTTTTCCCATGGGAATAATACAGCCTTGCAAAGCACCTGGTTCGTTATAATGTCTTTCTGTAAATGTTACTCTTCCAAGGTCTCAGGCTAGCTTGAATACAATAGTTGGTTCACTCTTGTAATATACTTCTTTGTTCTTCTTGCAACTTTTACTTTAGCAGCTGTGTCTTATCTCTGATACATTCACAAGGTCAATTATCTCAGAGGAAGGAATAAGAATATTCAGTGCTTTATACATTTAATTTTCCTGACCCAGCAGATAATCATTAGTGAAAAACATAAGCTTGCTGAGCTGGCTACTGCCAGGGTCAGAGTTCAAATACACTGCAGCTCCAAAGCTTCAAGCAATTACATGTAAAATCATTCTTATTGCCATATTGTAAATAGAATAAAATGCATTATATACTATTTGCTTTTAAACTAGCACTTTATACATGTTCAAATACATATTTTTCTAACACTGAGTATATATTTTTTGGTTTTAGAGTTTGTACTGTTAAGTGTTACTTAGATCTCTGTTGAAACTGTTGTCTCCCTGTTCTGAGAGACTGCTTTCCAATCTATCTGCAAATATACAGAGCTGAGTATATTTTTTTGGTTTTAGAGTTTGTACTGTTAATTGTTGCTTAGATCTCTGTTGAAACTGTTTTGTCTAACCCACCCTCCCTATTTCTGGCTTGTAGTTTAAAATTGGTAGCATTTGCAGTTGCCCGCCCCACTGTAGATTTGATCTGGGACACTCCCCCAGTCCCATCTCTTTACCAGATTCTATCTAATAAACTATTTGTGCACTTGCATTTAGTCCTTTTTAATTTAATTGCATTTTTTAAACTGTGTTTGGTCGAATATTGCTACATACTCAAGTGTGCTAGCTTGCACTGCATGTGAATTGTTTTTACGACTGTTTTAGCTACATTTCTGTAAAAAAAAAACTGTAAGCCTGTTTCCTACCTTTCCTGTAACTAGTGTTCCAGATAAATATTTGCTGTATCCAGGACTGTATGTAAGCTTCTGAGCCCCCCAAGCCTTTCTGTGTTGGAGCCTTCTAGCTTATCAGTGGGAGTGGTAAGCACTAGGTAACCTGTCTACCACATAAGAAGTGGTTCTGGCCCAGAAATTGTAGTTATTGGCTGTTTGAGCAATCTCTTCCATCTCTCTCAACTTTCTGATTTGAAAGCCTGCATTTGCACTTGTTTCTGTCCTGTAACTCGTCTAGTACAGATACAGATTTTTAGTTTTAGCACTTAAATTTGCTTATACGTGCTCAGCACTTGTTCAGAATTTGTAAGCACTAAATAAGCTACTAATTACTATAGCACTCAAGCTTCCTCATTACCTAGAGGAAAACAGTTTTTGTACTTACTCTTCTCACTTGCTTAGAGAAAAGCAGCTCTTGTACTCACTTTCCTCACTTATCTAGAGGAAAATAGTTTTTTATTCAGGCATGTCCAAGGGTCAGCTCCCAGTGTTCTTTCCTGTCTATCTGATGAATCTGGGCATCTTGAGACAATGTAGAAATTGCCTCATGTACACAGACAACCCTCTCCTCTTACCACCCAACACTACAACCTGTGAGACATGCACTTATCTAGACAAACTGGAGGTAAAGCTCTCTCCAACCAAGACTGAACTTGACAGTCATGAGGAGAAGGTAAACATTTGCACCACACCACACTCATCACATAGTCTCACTAAATCTACACCACCAAAATCCACACATAGTAACACAAAAAAATTCCAGAGGCTCTCAATAATAATCTGTCTAAGCAACAGAGACCTCCAAAGCAGAAATGCAAGCAACCTCCATCCCCCAACACAACCCAAATGACACATAGCCCACAGACTCAGTGTGCCACTCAACTACAGCCAATGAGGCAAAACAACGTACCCAACACACTAGTCATAGCTGACTCTATAGTCAGGCTCACTGATGGCCCACTCACTGCTAAACAAGGAGAAGGTTACTGTCAGCTGCCTATCGGGTGCTAGGATCCGCCACATAACTCACGCACTCAGGTCACTCCACAAGTACAAATATGACTCTCTCATTGTCCATGTTGGTGAGAATGACCTGAGATGTACCTCCCTGGACTACATGAAAAGAGACATGGAAGAGCTCTCCGATCTTGTAGCCCAGGCATGTATGACCCTAACCCTGAGTAGCATTCTGCCATCGGCCAGAATGATATCGCAGTACAAGGACAAAATTATTGTCTTCAACAATTGACTAAGCTTCTGGTGTCATTCTAAGGGGATCCAGTATATGTCTGCTTGGGATGACATGGTCGACAGACTATGATGCTTTACCACAGATGGCCTGCACCTGTCGCCCCTGGGATTCTGGATACTGGCTAAGGCTCTTGCTGCCCCTATAGTGCCTTTTTTAGGCAAGGTTCAGATGACAAATTCACCACCGTAGCAGGAACAGGCAAGCAAAAACTGAGGGTAATGCTACTCAATGCTAGAAGTCTAAATCTCAAAATGCACTCATTTGAGGCACTCCTTAAAATGGAGAACATCGATATCTGTGCAGCGACTGAGACCTGGTTCAAGGCTCCAGAGAGCACCCCTGCACTACCAGGCTATAACTCATACCACACTTTTCAGCCATGTAACCTGGCCTGAAACACCAAAGGCAGAGGTGTGTCCATATTCATTAAGGATATCCACACCTCCAGGCTAGTTGCTCAGCATAATGCATCTAAGGTTATCCAAGTGCAACTAACTCTGGGCAAAACTGCAATCCAAATTGTAGCTTGCTACAGATCCCCCACCATGCCCCAGGATTCCCACTCCTCTTTTCTTGATGTACTGGAAAATATTAGGGTTTAACCAAGCACCCTAATAATGGGTGACTTCAACTACCCCACCATTAACTGGGAAAACTACTTGTGTACCAACTCCTTAGCTCAATGCTTTCTGGAATTCATAAACTCCAATGCCCTGGATCAACTTATCCACACCCCCACCAGGGGCAACAATATCCTAGACCTAGTCATTACCAACATGAGTGACTGGTGTTCCACACCTGAAGTCAACTCCTCGTTGGTTTGATCCGACCATAAGCTAATCACCCTTGATATCTACATCCCGTCCCCACCCCACATTAAGGAAATCACGGTAAAAAACTTCTCCAAAGCCAACTTCATGCTTCTTAAGACAGAACTGGTGAACTTCATGACACCCATGCAGATGGACAATACAGTTATGACTGCTGAATCCTACACAAATACATTCTGTAAGCACTTACACAAGTGCATGGATCATGCTATCCCAAACAGAACCAAGACGCTATCCTCCATAAAAAGGAAGCCAATCTGGTGGTCCCCTGCCATAAACAAACTGTACAACAGAAGGAAGAAACTGTTGCAAAAGAGAGTAAAATCCCATGAGTGGAGGAGCTCCCTGGTCAACATTAGTAAGAAGCTGAGATCCCTTATAAGATCCACCAAAGCTAGCTATGAAAACAAAACCACCACTAATTCTAAGGACAACCATAAAGCATTCTATAGCTATGTCAAGAATCATGATGGCAACACCCAGATCTGCTCTGAGTTACAGCATAATGGTACGAAAATTACAGAAACAACTGATATTGCCAACATCCTGGCAGATAGGTTCAGTGCTAACTTTACCCCCCCCCCTCAACCCCTACAGGGCCCAAATCTATACAGGAAGAACGCAGAGTCCCTGTAATCACAACTATGCAGGTAAAAGCTGCACTCTTTAAAGCCAAAAACACAGCATCCATGGGACCTGACAACATCCAAAGCTGCATTTTACACAAACTTCAGAATGAACTGGCTCCCCACTTAAGCACCATGTTCAATAATAGCCTCGTATCAGGCTTTGTGCCCACTGAATGGTGTACAGCAACAGTTATCCCACTCCACAAAGGGGGAGCCAACATTGAGCCCGGGAACTATCGACCTATTAGCCTGATGAGCCTGGTCTGCGAGGTCATGGAAAGTATCATCATGGAACTCATAAACAAAGACATTGGTAACCTCCAAACTCTGGATCCCATGCAGTTTGGATTTGTGAAAGGCAGATCATGCCTCCTGAACCTGATTGCCTTCTTTGAGGCAGTCACCAAAGCTGTAGATGAGGGTAAGGTGATTCACACAGCCTATCTTGACCTCGCCAAGGCTTTCGACACCATCCCCCATTCTGGAATTATAACTAAACTCACTAAACTAAGTATAAATCCATACATCACAAGATGGGTTGTCAACTGGCTCACTGACAGAACCCACACTGTAAACGTTGCAGACTCCAAATCTGACCTCAAAGCAGTGACAAGTGGAGAACCACAGGGTTCCATCCCGGGACCTCTCTGGTTTGGTATCTACTTCTCTGAAGTACAGGCTAACACAGAAGGCCTCTGGCTAATGAAGTTTGCAGATGACTGCAAACTAGGAGCTATAGTCAAGTCCCCAAATGATGTGGACATCCTAAAGAAGGGCCTCGCTGAGACAGATGCCTGGTGTCAGAGCCATGGCCTCAAGCTCAATGGCAAAACGTGCAGTGCCATCCCCTTTGGTAAAAACTCTGTACCCATGAACTACCACATAGGCAGCAATCTACTTAACACCGAATGTGTGATAATAGACCTTGGGACCCAGGTGGACAGTAGTCTCTCCTTTGATAGTCACATTACCACAGTAGTCAGGAAGTCCTCCTATGTGGCACACCTCATCATAAAAGGGTTCTCATCCAGGAAAAAGAGGTCATTGTTCCTCTCTACTCAACACTCATTAGACCCGTTTTAGAGTACAACACCCTTTTCGAATGTACCTCACAAGACATCTGCAGCAGCTGGAAAGGCCACAGAAGTACCTCCCAAAGAGGATTAGTGGCCTCAAACAAATGCCCTACACTGACCATCTTAAAAAAACTCCAGCTTTACTCAGTAGCATATCGCCTACTCCGAGGTGATCTCTGCCTAACATATAAAGCTATGTCAAATCCAAAGCTGTTGGACATGCTACACCAAAAGAAATCCCAATCCCTCCGAGCTACACGCTCTAGGGACCTAAACCTTGTCACCACAATAAACAGGACATGCTAGAGGGATAGATTTCTGTCCCAGAGACTTCCCATACTCTGGAACAGGTTACCCATCTATGTCAACTAAAGTTCTTCATTACCACTCTTCAAGAAAAATCTTGATGAGTGGATGGTAAATAGGAAATACACCCCGGGGATCACTTCTGTGTCTCTGCTCAACAGTGGCACAGGAAAATAATTATTTACATAAGCCTGAAAAATGCTTGAGTAGTACAAATATTTTAAGAAAAAACTATGAGTGAAGCAAAACAAAATATTGATCAAGCAGGGTTAAAAATCAGTTTGGAAAGTTTCAATTAGGTTTGAAACCTTTGTCCATGGATTTTTAATAAAACTCTTTGGATATATTTTAAGTTCTTTAGTTCTGACTTCCTTGTTTATGGATTTTTCTAGTAAGGAGAGAAATTTACCAAGACTCAGAGAGGTGGTAGAGGTCTATTTCCTTGTAATACATTCCCTGGCTACTGCTACTATTGTCCACATTAAGTATGAATAATTTAGTTAAAGAAAAGGTTTCATCAACATTAAGAAAAATTAAAGTTTTAGTTAACGTGAAGTTATCTGAAAATAAAGCTGAAAGAAAATCATCAATATCTCTCCAAAAATTCCATTCCTTAGTTTAGAGCAATCATAGAAAATATGGAACCAATCTGCATTATATGATGTTAGACGTCTCCAGCAAATTATGTTATTTGATGTTTTGAATTTGGCAATTTTGCAGGAGTTAAAAATGTTCTGTGTAAGTACTTCCAAGTAAATACACTCCAAGAAGTGAATTTTACTGAAGATAGAATTTTAGGTTTTTCTGTCTGGGAGAGACTATGAGGTAGGCCTTTAGTCACTGTGTTCCATTGCTTAGTTGTTAAAACTGAGCTGTAACTTAACAAAATGGTATATAATTTGGGCTTCTATATTACCCAATCGAACGTTTAGGTTAGCAAATACCTAAACATCGACCTGGTAATATCAAAAAATTAAAACAGTGAACAGCCGATTTAACTTAAGGAATTAATTCCCTCAGCTGCAAAAAAAAAAAAATTAAATTAAACAAAAATAAAGTGGGGGGCTTTGCCATCACACCCCCCTAACTAAATATACCAACTCCGAGATCGGTCTACAGTGGGGAAAGGGGCAAAATCTGCATAATTGCCAAGGGAATTATTTCCCTACCTTAAATCGGCCGTTCTCAGTTTTTTGCTTTCGGTATTACCAGATTGACGTTTAAGTATCCGCTAACCTAAATATTCAGTCAAGTAATAGGAACCAATAATTTGGATACTAAATTGCCAAAATGTTGATCATTAAATAATATTTCAGATATGAGAGTGATTAAGGGAGGTTGATCTAAATATGAAGAGTTCTGAATAATTCTGCATAAGTCTTGAGAATAAGCAACTACACTTTGTAGTAATAACCAGTCTTGCAAGGATAAGTTAGTATTTCATAATTTGCTGAAATTGTAAAGTTTCCAAGTCTTTAATACATTATTTTCAACAAATAACATTTTTAGTTTCTCATTCATTAAAGATGTTAATGTGACATTTATCCAGGAAGTGTTTTGTGATTTTAAAGTGGATTATTAGGTCAAACCAGGATTTGATATCTGCATTTGAGTATATTATTTTTCTAAAGTTATTAATAATAATATTTAGATAATTTAGTTTTGTGGGTTTTGTCACATTATATTGAACAGCGTGACTAAGAAGAAACCAGAACTTGGTGGAGGGATGTTTGGAAGGAATTTTTCATAACAGTGAGTTTTCATTCTGTATTATAGCTATATGGAGACCTTTCCAATTTCAGTTGTAAATTTGAGTCAATCCAGTTTAATGTGCTTTTAAGCAATGATGCTTTGATATATCTTTCCAAGTCAGGGAATCTTAAACCACCTCCATCCCAAGATCTAATATGATGCGTATATGCAATCCAATTTTTGTTTGGCTACCACAGGCAGTTTAATAAAGTTTTATTTATGATTTTAATATAATTATTCCCAGGATGGGTGTCTAGAGACAGAACAAATATAAAATCTTTGGAAGGAGAGTCATTTTTTGACAATTGCAGTCTGTCTTTGAATGAAAAAAAAATATTGTTCCAGTTACTTATGTATGTATTTACCTATGATATTATGCTTTTATAATTTGTTTCTCTTGTTTTTTCCAAGTTTTTGCATAAGGTTATACCTAAGTAGTTTAGTGTAGATTTCCCTTTGTCATTAAGAATAATAAGTTTAGATTTCTGCTTATTAAAGTGGAGGCCTGAAATTTTTTGAAGTTATTATTGTGTCTAGTTCTAATAATTATTGATTTGACTTAGGTAAGGTAAGCACATATCATTAGCAAATAGCACTATTTTAGAATTGTATTGATTATAAATATTAATGCCTTTGATTTCTTGATTATTTCTTATTGATGAAGCTAATATTTCTATGACAATGGCAAATAATATTGGGGATAAAGGGTGGCCTTGTTTGATACCTTTGGTTATGGGGATGTACTTTGAAGTGAAGGGGCCTAATTTTGACAAATGCCAAATTATCTTTATAAATAGCCTTTATCATGGAGATGAAAGACATTGGAAATGAGAATGCTTTTAGTGTTTCAAACAAAAAATTCCAGTTTACAGAGTCAAATGCTGTTTTTATGTCTACACTCACCAAAAGACTTTTTCATTTTCTTTGTTTAAGAATTCTATTAATGTTAATATTCTTTTGATATTATCATGAGTGTGTCTTTTATGAATATACCCGGTTTGGTCCTTATGAACTAAATGTGAAAGTGGAACCTTTATTTTGTCCACAAATATAGACATAAAGATTTTGTAGTTATTATTTAATAAGGAAATTGGTCTATATGGTTTACATAGCTGTGAATCTTTGTCCAGTTTAAGAATATGGGTAATCAAGAGGTATCTCTATGAGGGAGGAATCACATTTTTTAGTTTGTGCTTCAACCAGGGTCTTATGAAGTAAAGATATAATTGAATCTGGAAAAAGCTTATAAATCTCTGCTGATGCCATCTATGCTGGGAGCTTTGTTAGGTTTAAGGTTTTTGATTTTATTTTTGCTTTTATTTAGAGTTATTTGTTTTTCGAGAGTTGTGCTAAGATTTTCTGGGATGGCATTCAAATTTAAAGTGATTAATTCTTGGGCCGTAACATTTTTGTTTATATTATCAGAGTTATAATGTTTGGTGAAATGATATCTAAAGGTTTCTAATATATCTTTGATATCAGAAACTGTCTTATTAGTACCTTCATGTAATAATTTTAAGATATTATTTGCCTTGGAATGTAATTTTGCTCTTAAGTATGCATGTTTTTGAGAGTAAGAGCATAAGAGTTTAAATTAATTTTTTCTAGTGCTAAGTTTGTTTTGTGTGCCAAAATATCTAGATATTTCTTGTTTACTGTGTATATTTCTTTTTTTATTTGAGTTTAAATGTGATGACTTAGATCTCAAGGAGGTTAATTGAGATTGTAGGTTTTGTAGTTATGATTCCCATTCCTTAAGTTTTTTCTTATACCAGACTATAGTTATATAGGTTCATAGGTTGGTACTAGGCTATTTGCCTAAGGGCCTAAGTAAGCCTAGCCAACAAAGTTCCCCTGCTTACGCCAACCCAAGAAAGTTATTTTCCTGTGCCTCTGCCGAGCCATAAATGTATACTTTTAGAGCATCCAAAACTATAATAATGTTTGTTTCAGAGTTATTTGTCTCTAAGAAGAAGTTTAATTCTGCTAATAACCATGGTTTAAAGTCTTTTAGTTTGGCAATATAGGCAGGAATTCTAGTAATAGTATTTAGTTTCATGAAGTCTATTGGTATATCTAACATAAGACAATAATGGTATAATAAAGGACAAGGAAGGATAGCAATGTATGTAAGCTTTAATTTTAAATCATTGGAGATAAGGACTTTATTTATTCTGGTTTGACTTTTAAATCTATGACCAGTGATTGTGTATAACAGAGTGATTTGTTATTTTGAGAGTTATATGTATCATACAGATTATGAGAATTCATCCATTTCTTAAGAATTTTAGCAGTGGATATTAGTCTAAGTGGGTGACTACTTGCTGTATCAGAATTATCTAATAAGCAGTTAAAATCACCTCCTAGAATCAGATTCCCTTAAGATATACTATCAAGAAGATATGGATGTTTTTTAGCAGCCAGTCCTGGGAACCAGCAAAGGTTACCAAGCATCCAAATTATATGATTGAATTTTAGGATAGTGACAGCTAGTAGTAGTCCCTTTGGGTCTTCATGCTTATATAATATTTGAGGGCAGATAATATTATTCTTCCATAGGATCATCACTCCTCTCCTTTTAGACATAAATGAACCATGAGCTAGTATTGTACAAGTCTTTGTTTCCCAAACGTCTTTTCTGTATTTTTAAAATGTGTTTCCTGTAGGAATACTATTTGTGGTTTGTTCAAGTTAAGGTATCTCAAAAGGTTTGACCTCTTCTTTGAATTATCGATGCAATTTATATTAAGTGAATTTAAAGATAAAGACATGGTGAGTTATAGGAGTAATTTCTCCAATGGTCAGTAATAACTGATTTTATTATCTCAAAGCATTCAGTAAAAAGTTGAGACTTCCAAACTTTGATTTGTTTAAATGACAAGTTTGCAAGAATCATGACTGTGAATATGATGTGAATTATATTATAATCAGGCCTAAGTGCAGAAAGAAATGACAAAATAATCATATTAAACATAGAGAAACAAATATTGTAATTCCCCAACACATACATGGAATTAAAAAATTCCCAGTTTGAAAGATGAGATAAAATAAATCAAACTGCTTTCCTAAACCATCATGAACATACCTATCAGCTCTAAAATGTACTAGTAAAGAGACTTGTGCTATAAACATACAATTGATTGAACAGTTTCCATGAAATTATTAAAATGTAGTGAGGAAAAATGAGAAATGCACATACATTAGTATTGTAAGTTACATATGTAATACTTGATGTTAAGGTTCCTATCCTTGACATGAATTACTATATGAGATCAAATGAGTTTAAACAAGTACAAAATCTTTATCTAATACCTAGAGTCAATAATATATATATATATATATATATATATATATATATATATATGTATATATATATATATATATATATATATATATATATATATATATATATATATATATATATATATATATATATATATATATATATATATTTCAAAAGGCTGGTGCACATATATTAAAAAGTATTGTGAACAACAGTAATGAACCTCAAAGGAGCCTATAGCCTGGATCAAATATTTATATTGAGTTAAGAGTATATGTCAATCCAACTGAAAGTCTCTCATTTTGTATTTAAAAACATGCTAATTAACCAACAACTTCTGTAAAAATCTTTGGGACAGTGTAATATGCATATTAAAAAATGCATAAATGATTGCTTGAGCATAGTTACTCATCAACACTCTAATTTTTTGTTCATCTATATTGTTTTAATCAAGTGAAAGTTGGATGTAAAAGTAAAAGCTCCTAAAGATTTCTCTTAGGTTAACATTAAAGGGCTTCACAGTTACCTCAGTGAAATATATTAAAGTACATTTTGTTAAGATGAATAGATAATGTTGGACTGCATTTATGTTTATAGGATTGAAAGTCTGGCTTCATTGTTATCTATATTATTTGTAACAAGAAATAGTGAATGACCAAATCAATAAAGGGAAAGTGAGGTGACTATATTAAAATGTGCTTAATGCTGACTGTTCAACAACACTGTAAAAATAAAACTTCATGTAGGTTATTCTTATAATGGTAATAATGCAGTGTCATATAGCTACTAAGCATTGTTAAGTAAAGGTTAGTGATGATTATTACATTTCCTGTATTATTAAAACAAACTTCTTTACACTACGCTCAATTTCATCTTCTGTTCAGATGCAGATAATTTATTGTGTTATATTCTAACCATTCATCTTGCATCTGTTTATTATTTCTTTTATTTCTGCAAGGTCTTCTTAACTTGCTCTTGTTTTCTAAACAATCTCAGTTGGAGTGTAGCTACTTTAGATATTTTAAATTTAATAGAGGAATTTCAACAAACTTTGTAATAGACAAGCAAGTTATATGTTCATTAAGAAAAGGAACCTTATCATGAACTAAGTTGTAATGATGCAACATTGCTTGCAGTTTTTAAGTTTACAACGAGAGGTGAACACATGTATTTTAATCTATGTTAAATCTAGTTGTTTACACTTTTTATTCACCTCATAAAAGACAGATGATTCTTAGAAGTTGTTCTTGCTCAAGATTCTTACAGTTATAAAAGCTTCTATATACCAAATTCTGCCGACTGGACCTGAATCCATTATCTTAGTGCAGCTATTTACAGTATCATAATCACATTTAACTCTGTGCTTATTCATCCTAAGAGCTGTCAGCAAAAGATTCTGAGAAGTATTGTTTGACAGTGGCATCCAAGACCATCTCACACATGATCGTGTCCCCATAGTAATGAAGCATGTGATTTATTTATTTATTTATTTATTTGCATTTAACTACCTTAATGTCAACAATTAGCAGGGCTACAACACCTTTTTGTATGTAACTGCCTTAATATCTACAATTAGCAGAGCTGTAACACCTTCTAGTAATAATGTTATTAGAAGACACCCATATAGACCCTCTTGTCTTATGCAGCAATATGAAAAAGCTGTTAACCAGGTTCTGCTCTAGAAAATACCCTGTATTTTTCTTCAGCCTAATAGAACGTCCTTGGCACTGAAGCTTGAGGGTGCAGTTATAACAAAATGTTCTCAAAAGCTTGTACAGTTCAAGTATTACATAATCAGGAAACACTACTATAGACTTTAAATTGTGTGTATATTTATGTTTCTAAGTCTGGACTGATTCGGGCTTATACTTGTTTCTGTCAGCTTTAATTTAAATTAGTAATCATATTAAACTGTTATTTTCCAATTTCTAAACATCGGCTTGAAAATAGTAACTTTTTATATAAATAAAATAATCTAACTTACTTAAATGCAGCAGTCTGAGTGTTTTTAGCTTTACCTAGGAAGTTTGAAGCTAAGAACACATCTCCAGTACTGTTCCCTACATTTCCTGAGGGTGCAACATAGTAGAATGGACCAACCGCTTTCAGAAACCTTAGAAAGGACAAGGCAGTTTAAAAAAGCTTCACCTCAAATTTAAACAACATTCATGCAGCAATATGAAAAAGCTGTTAACCAGGTTCTGCTGTACAAATACTCTGTACTTGTCTTCAGTCTAATAGAACTTCCTTGGCACTGAAGCTTGAGGGTACTGGCTTAGTGAGGTAAAAAAGGGCAAAATAAAGCTAAAAAATGGCACCGTGTTTACTAGTGGACGTTAGTGTAACATACTCTCACATTAATAATGCATTAAATTGAGTATTTAAGGTTAAATAAATAAAAAAACACAGATTATCTAATGTAATTAAGTTATTGTGACACTTCATATTATGTAGTTGTTTAAACAAGCAGCAATCTAAGGGGATCCAGTATCTGTCTGCCTGGGGCGATATGATCGACAGACCTTGATGCTTTGCCAGAGACGGCCTACATCTGTCACCGCTGAGATTCCGAGTACTGGATAAGGCTGTTGCCACCCCTATATTGCCTTTCTAGGCAGTGTTACAAAGACCAAAATTCCACCATAACAGCTACAAACAAATATAATCTGAGGGTCATGCTGCTCAATGCTAGAAGTCTAAATCTCAAGATGCACTCACTCGAACCTCTCCTCAAAATGGAGAATGTTGACATCTGTGCTGTAACGGAGACCTGGTTTAAAGAGGCAGAAAGCACCACTGTGCTCCCAGGCTACAACTCATTCCATACTTTTTGGACCAGAATATGGCTGGAAGCTCAAAGGTGGTGGTGTTTCGATATTCTTAAAGGATATGCACACCTCTAGACTGGTAGCCCAGCATAATACATCCGAGATACTTCAGGTACAATTAACAGTGGGTAAGACAGCAATACAAGTCATAGCCTGCTACAGAACCTAAAACATGTCCCCAGACTCTCACTCTAAATTCCTAAGCACCCTGGAATCTATCAAGGTCCAACCCAATACTCTCATACTGGGTGATTTCAAATATCCTTCCATCAACTGGGAAAACTATTCAAGTACCAATGTACAGGCCCAACACTTTCTGGAATTTATCAATTCCAGTGCCCTAGACCAGCTCATTCTGACCCCCAGTAGAGGAAGCAACATCCTTGACCGGGTTATCACTAACATGGGAGACCATTGCTCCATACCTATAGTCAATTCCTCCCTGGTTAAATCTGAGCACAAACTGATCACCATGGAAACCGCCATCTCACCTACACCCCCACTAAGGTGACCACCCTGAAAAAATTCTCTAAAGCCAACTTTGGGCTCCTAAAAACAGAAGTGGCTAACTTCTCGGCACCCATGCCAATGGAAAATAGCTGCATGACTGCCAAATCATACACCAAGGCACTGCACAAGCATGTACACAAACACATGCACCTTGCCATACCAAATAGAACTAAGATGCTCTCCTCCAAAAAAAGGAAGCCAATCTAGTGGTCCCCAGCCATCAATAAACTCTACAACAGAAGGAAGAATCTGTTGCAGAAAAAAATAAACTCACAAGACTGGAAAAGTTCCCTCATCAGTCTCAACAAAAAGCTGAGATCCCTTATCAAATTCTCTAAAGCCAGCTATGAAGGCAGAATTGTGGCTGACACAAAAAACAACCACAAAGCCTTCTATAGCTATATGAAAAACCTCAAAGGCAATAACCAGATTTGCTCTGAGTTATTGCACAATGGCACCTGAGCCAACAGATATAGCCAACATACTGGCTGACAGATTCAGTGATAGCTTTACCCCTTTCCCTACCCAAGGGCCCTATCACAATACCAGAAGAAAGTCTGGTAGCCACCATTTCTGTGGCACAGGTAAAAGCTGCATTGTCCAAAGCCAAGAATACAGCATCCATGGGACCTGATAATATCCTTAGCTGCATCCTACATGAGCTACAAAATGAACTAGCACCACATCTGTGTGCCCTGTTCAATCACAGCCTTACCTCAGGCTATGTCCCTAATGAATAGCCCACTGCTACAGTCATCCCGCTCCATAATGGGGGAGCAACTACAGACCCTGGGTACTATTGTCCCATTAGCCTGATGAGTCTGGTATGCAAAGCTATGGAGCGCATCATCATGGATCTGTTTAACAAAGATATAGGCAATCTCCAAACTCTTGACCCCAAACAGTTTGGCTTTGTCCAGGGGAGATTCTGCCTGCTGAACCTGGTTGACTTCTTTAAGGCAGTCACCAAGGTTGTGGATGAGGGTAAGGCAGTGCATACAGCCTACCTCAACCTGGCCAAAGCCTTTGATACCATTTCCCACTCAGGTATCATTGATAAACTCATCAAACTAGGCATCAATCCTTACATCACTAGGTGGGTTGCAAATTGGCTCACAGACATGACCCACAGAGTGAGAGTTGCAAATTCCATGTCAGACTGTTGATCAGTCATGAGTGGAGTCCCACAGGGCTCGGTCTTGGGCCCTGTCCTGTTTGGCATCTACTTCTTAGAAGTCCAGGCCAATGCAGAAGGACTCTGGCTGACCAAGTTCGCTGATGGCTGCAATCTAGGAGTCATTATCAACTCTCCAAATGATGCAGACATCCTAAAAAAGGGCCTCTCTGAGACCAATAACTGGTGTTGGAACCATGGCCTGAACCTTAACACCAAAAAGTGCATTATCAACCCCTTTGGAAAAAACTCAGTTCCCACAAATTACCATGTTAATGGGAGCCCACGGAACACTGAAGGGGTCATAGGTGATCTAGACAACCAGGTCGACAACCACCTCACTTTCGACCACCACATTGCCACTGTAGTCAGAAAGTCCTTCTATGTGGCACGTCTTATAACCAAAGGTTTTGCATCCAGGAAGAAAGAGGTCATAATCCCTCTCTACTCATCCCTCATTAGACCAATCATTGAATGTAATGCCCCATTTGGCATGTACCTGACCAGACACCTACAACAGCTGGAGAGGCCACAAAAGTACCTCACAAAAAGGATCCTAGGCCTTAAACACATGTCCTACATGGACAGATTCAAGAAACTTTAGCTGTTCTCAGTCTCTTATCTTCTACTTAGAGGTGATCCCTGATTGACTTTTAAAGCCTTGTTCAACCCAGCCCTACTTGAAATGCTACACTTAAAGAAATCCCAATCCCCCCATGCATCACACTCCAGAGATCACAATCTCATTACCACAATTAACAAAACATGCTGGAGGGACAGGTTCATCTCCCAAAGACAGCCCATACTCTGGAATAAGCTTCACATTCATATCAAGCAGAGCACCTCGCTGGCCCTCTTCAAGAGAAAACTTGATGAGTGGATGTGTAACAGAAAGTGCAATCCAGGGATCATTCCAGTTGCCCTACTGGATATGGGCACTGTGAACTAACATCAGGTGGCACAGGGCCTGGGCAATTTTTTTAGAGCAAGGCTTGTAAAGGCTCCAGGGCCATTAGCCTAGTACACACCTATGAACTTATTAGTATTTTAATAAAGATTTATACAAGTATGCAGTATGGATCCCTCCCCCAACTCACTTAAAGAAGCAGCTGAAAATAATAGATTTACTAACAGTGCCTTATTTGGAAATCAACTCAGTATTGTTTTTTTTTTTTGACTATAAATTATTTCAGTATGCAATGAGATTAAAATGTTTTAAGCAATTCCTTAATATTATTTGCTGTGTGTGTTAAATGATATTTAAACAACATTTATTACCATACTGGTGTAGTAAGTATGAATTAAGAGACATTAATCACTAACAAAAAAAAAAAGTACAAGATGGGATTATTTATTTACCAGTTGATTCTTTGAGAGATGAATTTGTAGTGGCAGCCAGCCGAAGTCCCAGTTTCTGGTTTCCTCTTTTTGACATCATTCCATGTATTTTTCTCAGATGATCTCTTTAAATAAGACAGGGAAAAGTCCATATCCTCTGCGATGGTCATTAGGTTACTGTTTGTTATAAAGGAGATAGCTTCATCCAGGTTATTAAAGATTCTTGGACCAGAGGAAAGGTGCATTTTGATTTTTGCTGGATACAATATTTGGAATCTGCTGTTGTTTTGTTTCAGATGTTTAACCAGTGGCCAACATGTCTTACTCATTTCCAAAATTCAGACACAGTAGTCATTGTTAAATCTGATGAGGTGTTGGATAAGTTTTTAATGGGGCTTTTCTCCAAGTTGTTTTTAACACTAGTTCCATATCAAGATGACAGGACTTAACAATAGATCTTGGGTTGCTGTGGGATGTGGGCACTGGCTTACCGATTGCCCTATGAGCTCTTTCTATACCAAATGAGAGCCCTTCTTGCAAGTCTAAACTTTTGGCAATCCAATTATTCAAAAATAAAATCATGTTCTCACCTTCTGTTTTCTCTGGTACTCTTAAAATTAGAATATTGCATCTTTTCTACCGATTTTCAAGGTCATCAATTTTATTCATTAGCCATGTGTTTTGTTTGAGAAGAATGTATTTGTGTAGTTCATCCTCCTTTAATCTTTCAACTATGTCAGTTATGGCTGTCTCCATGCCCATTATTTTATTTTGATGTTGTTGAAAAAGGTCTCTAAAAACTTCAGTTTGTTGAAAACTATTCTCACTTAAATTCTCTAGCTTTTGTTGGAAGTCATCTATCTTCAGTGATAGTGACTGTAGAGTGGAAGACACCAGCTGTAGTTCTTTCCTCAGTGCAGCATCAGATTGTAAAGACTTGGAGATGTTCATTTTCCTTCAAGTTCAGTCTCAAATTATTTGACAGGAATTGTTTGGAATAAAAACTTCAAAGTTTGTAAAGTTAAAGTTTAGACTATTAGTAGCTAGATTTTAAACAATTTAAGTATATATATATATATATATATATATATATATATATATATAGATATATATATATATATATATATATATATATATATATATATATATATATATATATATATATATATATATATATATATATATATATATATATATATATATATATATATATATATATATATATATATTAGTCTAATTCCTGTCTATCATAGTAATTTTATAGAGCTCAAAAAAGTGCTGTACTTAGCTGGCCATCTAGGCTCTGCCCCTGCAAAACCATTTTAATCTCCTACATTATTGTCAAAGTAAATTGAATTTTCCCCTCTGCAATCCCTCTATTTTCTTGAATATTAATCTAATAATCTTTTTCTAAGGTCACATTTTTGAGTTCATTATTACCACTCTATTATGATTATCATTTAGTAGCAATTATATGAATCAATGATTTTTATTTCTTTTTCGTGCCATTTAGAATGACTTTACAATAACCCAATAAAAATTACCAGGCCAAGTGTCAATTCTAATGTGTTCATTTTTATGGCATATGCTGAGTGCCTCTGATATATGATTGCAATTCAACTACATAAGGCATCAAAATACATTCTAGTACATATGCAGCACTTAACGTCAGATGCCCACAAGCAGATACAGCCTGACATCCTTGAGGCAGATTCAATTTTTTTTGTATTTTTGGTATCCCATAGTACTAGGAGTCTATTACATTTTTAACAAAATTTTTTGCACATTTTGCACCATCTGAAATAATAAATAAATATATAAATAAATAAACATTAGTCTTTCTTC
This sequence comes from Protopterus annectens, assembly GCF_019279795.1. Lineage (NCBI taxonomy): Eukaryota > Metazoa > Chordata > Ceratodontiformes > Protopteridae > Protopterus > Protopterus annectens. The sequence goes on along the minus strand of NC_056741.1, from coordinate 1,996,962,103 downwards.
CCTGCATAGCAATAAATACAGCAGCGCACTATATTCCCTCCTGCCAGAACAAAGCAATAAATAATAACTTGTTGCACCTAATATATCAATTCACACTTTATAACTAGCCATCACCTCTTAATCACAACATTGTTTCCTTTTCTGCCCCTCCTAAGATATAATCTTGGTTCCCTTTCTTGAAAGCTTGGAAAGGCTTTCAGTTCTAGGTGTGAAATAATGTCTGTACTCATGTATATGAAAATTAACTAATGCTTGTATAACTTGTGTTGACTCTACTTTTAATATTAGGAAAAGGAATTCACAAATATCTTGCACATAACCCACATATATGCCATTAATATTTGATTGTAACTTGAAGACTGTTCAAGTTCACTCTATTGTTTATTTTACTGGACCAGAACTGAGTACTGCTCTTACTATACTTTTTTTATTCATCTGTCAAACTATTTCCTCCTCCTGTCTACCTTCAGTATTTCCAAAAAAAATTTCAAATAACAATATAACAACCATCAAAACATTAACAAATAGAGTAAGAAATCAGAAGAAAAGGTAACAAAATATTTTAAAGCATATCTTAATGAACAAGTACATCAATAAATGCCATGTCCAACTGTTTCTTATAACTGTTTTAAACTTACCCAGTTTTCACAATAGCCCATATTCATTGCTTTCTACACTAAGTGTACACAATCTGTATTTAAGAATATCCCTACCACATTTTGTGTGCTTGCTAGTCACTTTGAAAGATTACACTAAATGTAAATGTGGTCTACACTTTGTGGTAACTTTTATGAATCCCACTCAATATTTAAGGCTGCAATAAAATCAGTAGGAAAACCAAAACTAGGAGGAAGAGGGTTTGTTATACTTGTGCTGTCTGTTCATTTAGGTGTGCACTTACAGTACAGACATTATTGAATCCTGTGGAATGTCTTTTTCTGACAATACTTCTGTATGTATTTCCAGATACATGGCAGCTTAGTCTCATTATAGATCTTAAAGACATTTATTGTTTAATCCTTTCTTGTTTTTAACCTCACATTTGACTGAGAAAAAAATCTAACCCAGCAGAAGTCAAAAGCTACCGGAGACAAAATTGCATTACAACTATTTTTTGAATATGGTCTAATTTCCAATCATTCAAACTATGCATCCAAGTTAAATGTGTATATGTCACTTCTCTGTTTGGTCAATGACCTGAATGTTTACAGCTGCTCAGTAACATATTTTAATTCAACAGTCTGTAGAGCAGATTTCTTCTGCTGCTGAGTTCCCACCATGACAGTCTGTCAAGTTTGGTTACATATGTCACTTTGGTGATTTTAAATAGCTCACTTGACATCATGCCTCTCAATCTGCAGACCCTGGAAATAGGTAGAAAATCCCCTAAAAGTAGGTACATCCATCCAAAAATAGAGACATCTAACTACCATAACAAGTGAATGTCAAATAGTACATAATTTCCATTTCCAGTAGGAATATGGCAGAGTAGACAGAAAGAAATTTACAAAACACAGAGTGACAAAGAGTGGAAATATATAAGCACATTATCAAAGAGAGTGTAAAATCTGCAGACTACGAACTGAATTACACAATTCTATTATACTGGGCTATTTAGTTTTGCTTCTGAAAAAAAAGATAGATGCAATATGTGTGCCCTGTTTCTTTAAATTGTTGGTGCCACTAGCATGTTGGTGAAATAGTGTGGTTTTCTATGTACTAGATAGTTTAAAAAAAACATGTGTGGGCAGCACAGTGGTAAAGCAGTTACCATTGTCGCCTCACAGCAAGGAGTTCTCCGGTTTGATTATCAGCTAGGATGCCTTCTGTGTGGAATCTGCATGTTCTCCCTGTATTCATGTGGGTTTCCTCTGGGTGGTCCGGTTTCCTCCCACATTCCAATGACATGTGTCTGGAGTGTTTCTCCCTGGGCCTCCGCTGAAAACAGGCTGTGTCCCAGATTGACTTTCCTGGTAAACAAATGTTAAATAAATAAATAAAAAAGATGATGATTCAGAGAGTTAAATCAAGCCTTAAAATATGGGCATACCTCAAAACAATAGGTACATCATGTGCATGTAAAAATCGGATCTAAAATTAGAGCTGTTCTTCCCAAAGAGAGCTGTTTGACAGACACATTATCCCTGTTATCGGAATGTATAAAATGGTCAATTGTTGCCATTAGCATAATTTTTCTGTACTCTGCTGTCACCACACCGTTACCTTGACTCAAGCACTTCTTCAATGGTCTCTGAGCATCCACAATGGATAGCTACTTGTTCAGCTAGTACTCCATTGTTTATTCCCTCTAGTGAAATAGCTTGTAGAGGGTTTACTATTAGGTGCTAGTTTGTGTCATTTTACATACAGCTCTATAAAGATACATTCTTTTTAATTACGTAAATCACCATAAATTACTTTCTTTATATAGGCTTACAATAAGTGCTCAGCAGGGTATTGCACATTTCACAATTTCTCGTGCATATTTGCTGTTATGTCCACTGCATAGAATTGTGATCTTGCAATGCTTGGATTGATATCGCAGCCTCATAAAGAAGGACTTGAGACAAGTTTTTCACTGCCTGTCACTGATTGCTGTTTCACTAAGCTGTGGAGGCTTCAGGAGAATTAGAATGTTAAGGCAGTATGACCAAAGTCCATCACATGGGCTTGTGAGGGGGCACACTTTTATTCAAAAAATGCTTCTAGTTTTTAGTTTTTCTTGTTTTCTTATAACTTTCACAGCTGGAGTGCATATATGCAAACATTTATGTATTTTAGATCTCAGCAACCAGAAATTGCTGCCCAAATAATTATAATATAGCTTCAGAAACATTGAGGATATATATATATATATATATATATATATATATATATATATATATATATATATATAGGGTCTATATTAAGACATCAAGATTTTAAACCTATGGAATGAAAGCTTAAAATATCGAAGCAACAAAACCCGAAATCTTTCCTAGGGAAAGATTTTGGTTGTCCGTTTCTGTTGCTTTGGTATTTTCAGCGCTGGGGTGGAAAGTTACGGGTCAGGTTCAAGTAAGTGTGCGATTGTGTGGATGTGAGGGTTAGGGCGGGTTAGGTGAGTTAGGGTTAGGGCGTGGGTTAGGTATGTGTGCGATTGTGTGGACATGAGGGTTAGGGTAGGTTAAGTGAGTTAGGGTTAGGGAGTGGGTGAGGTGAGTGTGCGATAGTGATGGACCTTAGGGTTAGGGTTTGGGTTAAGGTAAGTGGATAGTTAATGGTGTGTGTATAGTTTAGTGTATGGTTAGATGTAAGATTTTGGGTGTATGTGTGTGGATTGCTGTTTGTTTGGTGTGCTTGTGTTGTGTGTATGTGTTTTAAAACAGCGATTTTTTTTCCTTAGGAAAAAAATCACTGTTCTGACAGTTCGAGATTGTAAGCTTTCACTTACATAGGGTCGATTAATCACCGTTCACTTCTTTAAGCAGTCGGTGATCTAATATAGACTATATATATATATATATATATATATATATATATATATATATATATACATATATATATATATATATATATATATATATATATATATATATATACATATGTGTGTGTGTGTGTGTTTCACTATCACAATTTGCATACCTTTCAACCATTTATTATAACAAATTTGGACAAAACCTAAAATAATGGGGAGAAGAAGGCCCAACAATAAGGACAGATTTTAAATATTGCTCTTATAAACTTAGAAAGTTGTTAGAATAACATAATTTGTGATAATAATGCATTTTCTGAGGGGTATAGAGTCTAAAACTCAAATTCATGTCATTACTTAATGACTTCAGTCCTCAGTGATTTGCCAGAAAACCACGAGTAACAGACCAAAAATTGGAGTCAAAAATCTGGACATTCTGTGAAAATTTGTGCAGTTCAGAGGTATGAAATCTTCTCTCTCTCTCTTTTTCTTTCTCCAGTAATCAAATGTGCTCCATGGCATTGAGCTTGTATCTATAGTTAAAATAATCCACTTGTAGAAGCACAGTTAGTTTGACAATACAGAAGACCAGTAAATTAACAGTTTTATTTGCCACTTTGCAAACATTTTGCAAATCGTATTCCAGAGCCTATCCTTTGATTCTCTCCAGCTTTCCCCCTTTAACTCTATTATTGCACCATAGAAAATACACATACACACACACACACACACACACACACACACACACACACACACACACACACACACACACACACACACACACACACACACACACACACACACACACACACACACACACACACACACACACACACACACACACACACACACACACACACACACACACACACACACACACACACACACACACACACACACACACACACACACACACACACACACACACACACACACAAACCCTCTGCTGATGTTTTAGCTTACCTGTGTTCTCTTCCTCTGCTCTGACAATGTTCTAGCCCTTTACATAAAATATTGAAAGCAGACCTTAAACTGTGAAAACAGTCTGCTATTAAAAAGAAACAAAGGGATTAATTTCAGTTCATCCTAATTAAAAGTTTAACCGGCACATTTTATTTCGCAGTATTGCTGAACCTGTTTTCAAGAGTCCCTTCCATTTTCAGATTAGATGTTATGGTTCTCATGTAGATGGGCTGGTTTCTTATTTTTGTAGACATTAACACCTCCTTTAAAAGGCCTCATAACCAGTCTTCATGTGCCATTAACTCATGGTAAATTCTAGAACACCTTCTTCTACCTTTGTAAACTCTTGACTTGTACAGAAGGTGAATTCTGGATGATCTGTCATGAAGCCAAGGCAACAGAACGTAATATTAATGTATCACAATGTTGTCTAAATATTAAAATATAACTTTTAAAAATTATTTATAAAAGTCCCTGCATACTAAAACATAAGCCATGTAGATGGAAAAATGCTACAATAAGTCACAGGTATATAAATAAATATTACAATTAAAATAAGGAAGAGTGATTAACAAATCATGCCAAAACTCTAGCTCCTCTTCTTAAAATTTACTCAAGGAGTGTCTTCAGATGCTTTTAAATAAACACAAACCAATTTATATCAACATTCTGGCAAGCAGACAGTTAAATTAAAAATGTAAGAATATACTTCTTAATACCTATATATTCTGTCACCACCTCTTTCACTTGGTCTGTATTATTCCAAACATTTGTATCCCACAGAATGGTTTCTACTACTCCTTAATTACAATGCTGAGTTCACAGAAGTAGATTAGAAAGGGAACTGGACTGTGGCACTAACAAAAGAATGGACACTTTTCAATAGTGCCCATTTACAGGACAGTAGTATGTACTGTCAACTCTGGAATAGCTGGAAGCCATTATAGACCTACCACAATCATGGGGAAAAACAACTGAAGAGGTTTGACAGTATTGTGTTGCACTTAAGATTTTTCAGAGTAATCACTGGAAAGAAGCAAGAATGCATGTGATTCTGAAATGTTGAAACTGCATTAACAGTGATAGTTTGAATTATTTGTTCTGTCAAAAGTGCGTTATTATTTCAACTTTAAAAAAAGATCTTTACCACACAGTGGTGTTCATTGAATCACAAGTATGTGTATATCTATCTATGACTGATGCATAGTTTTAGCTATCACAAAAATGTACAGCAGTTAATGAAACAGGTCAAAATAACTGGTGAAACTAAACAGTAGGCTCATACTTTTATTATCTGTGTAAGACTTAATGGATGGGGTATTAACGTTCCACATTCCCTGTTTGACAGTTCTTTTTGAATTCTGAGATTTTGCATGCCAATCCATTTTCTGAGCAGAGACAAACAAATTGTGCTAATTTGTTTTTGTCAGAATTTAAACCAACTGGCAATTGTATTTATTTATTTTATTTTGGGTGCTAAAGCAACAGTATTATGCTGTTCTACAGGATTAAATAACATACCTGATAAAAGGTTGTTTCATTAGTACACTCTCTACTTTTCCTCTTCTCCCCCTAAGCAAACAAGTTTCCAAAACCAGATCTGATTTATAAAAAAATTAAAACAGGCTATTATTCTCAAAAGTCTGCGGATAAGAAACAAAGGGGTTTGCATGTGGTGAGCTTTTCCTCTACAGAAAGAGGGGGGAGTTTGTAAACATCAGTCAAAAGTCCACAGGCAAAGTTCACAGACGTACACTTTAGACAGAACTTTGGATAGCATAGTTAAACTATCAAAACTGTCTGCCTCATCTTGAACTCCTCTCTAATACCCCACTTACAGAGCAATCAGTCCTTTACATCTTTTCTTTCACTGAGCAGAAGTAAGTCAGAGATGTCAAAACAAATTATACATCATCTGAAGTCAATTTCATTTGTGAGCATACATAAAACTTATTACTGCACAGAACTTGTTTGTTATAAGACAAATGTCACATGACTGGCACATGAACAATATGGGCTTAGAAAACTGAGATGGCAGCAATAGAAATTCACTCTCTGCTTCTATAAATAAAGCTTTTTTACCCATGAGATTCAGACTTGTTGCTGCAATTATTTAACTGCTTTTAACAGTAGTGACAATATCATCTGAACATACAGTATAATATTACTGAGTAACAACCACAGTTGACGTAACTAATGAAATATCGGCAACACTAGAAAGATTTTTACGCTGCTGCAAAAACAGAAAAGTGACAGCAAGCAAAATAAAAAGCAGATTGATGCAGTAGGGAAAAAGAAGTGAAAACCTTTTTTCACCTTGTCACTCACCATGTCCTATTTTCTGTAGAAACAATGTCTGTCAGTCATTGTGAAAGTATTTATACTTTAACAGAAGAATGATATATTCCATTTCAGTAGTAATTAGGACTGTAGTATCACTTAAAATTGTTCAACTTCCCTCTGATATTTTGATAACCTCTGCATTTTCAAGAATATACTGTTAATCAGGGGGCCTATTCTAGTATTTGTATTCCAAATAAAACATATGGGGTACATACTTAAAAGCCCCACTCATTCTCTGGAGACCTGAACTCTAGCTGTTACCGCACGTGTATATTTATCCAGCTTGAAGAATACGATGATATCCATATCCTTCTGTGGTACTCTGCAGAGCAGTAGGAGTCTGAACTCCTTTAGGTATTCATTCTAATTCCTCTGGATAGAACCACATCTAAACCAATGTATGTAGAAATAAAATTAAATCTACAGTATGCGTTACAGTCAAATATTTCTACCTTTGCCTTTCATCCTTTGTAATAATACATTAAGCTTCCAGTTTATCAGAAATCCCTTTCTGATTCATGTATTCTTATTTTTTATATTTAAAATAAAACCAGGTAAAATTTGCTTAATTATGACTTCTGCCTCTAAAATCACATTTGATAATCAAAGATGGATGTTAATGAATGCATATTGTTTAATGTTTCTTTATTGTGTCATAACATGCTGCAGACCAAATTTAACTACTGCTTAAAACCTGTCACAAAAACATTTAAAGCAACTACAAAAATGTACTGGTAGTTAACTGCTTTAAGGTAATGAGCTATAAATAAATTACATTATCAAGTTATGGAATCAGATACTACTGGTTTTTCGTCCACTAAATATGATTAACATTCACTTATAAATTCATTGATTCATTCATTCTAACCTCCTGCTTATCAGAATTGGAGTCACTGGAGAACCAGAACTTATCTTGGCAAGCAAAAGGTGTAAGTCAGATGACAGAACTGGATGGGCCAACATGAAGTTATTCAATTATGTCTATGTTCTTTTATACTGAATAAAAATTAATTTTTTTATGAAGCACAATGCATCATCAGTTACAAGTGTTTTTTTATGGATGCCACGGCATGTGGCAAAATCAGTATGCCTTGTTGTTAATAGACAATGTTGTGCACCTTGCCCTTATGGTAAGGACAGGATTTAGAATGGTAGCCATTTAGCAGAGGAGGAGTAGCCTAAAATCTCTTGTGCAGTCCATGTGGAGAAAAAACAGCATGTCTGCCGGTGGTGGTCAGTGCAGTATGATAGCACTAAGATAAAGAAAATAGAATACCTCAAGCTGGCTGCCCTTTTCCATAGCCTATCCTGTGCCTCTTCTAATTACCAGATCTATCAAGGAATCATATGTTCCTTCTATATGGAAAAAATGTTTCATCATCCCCCTTCATAAAGGAGGAACCGCATCTGATATCACCAACTTTCAGATCTATTTTCATATTATCGCACTATCCCACTTGTCAATAATTCCAGCGAAGTGATTTCACAAGCAACTTCTTCAAACTATTCTTCAGGAAAAGCTCCTGACCCCTAAACAGTATGGTTTTAAACCCACCCATAGCACTACCATGGACTTACTAACTTCCGCACATACTGTTAACAAAGCCAGAGACAAAAGCCAACTTGTTTCCTCAGTATTCCATAATGTCTCTAAAGCTTTTGATCCACTGTCTTACCAAAAACACCTCTATAAACTGTCTTCCCTTGGGCTATCACAACTCACTCTGCTATGGTTTAATAACTACTTAACTGATAGATATCGGTCTGTTAAATGGCTCTCCACTTTGTCTGTTAAATGGCTCTCCACTTTTTCTCCCTTCCTTCCTGTTAATACCAGTGTACCACAGAGCTCCATTCTCAGCTCTCTACTCTTTACTATATTCACTAATAAATAAATCTTCTCAGCAAACTTCCATCATACAATACCCGGATGATTCTACTCTTATATGCATTACGGCAACCTAATACATCTTCAGAGAATTACTTAAGAAGCATTTCACTCTGTTGAAAGATGGCTACATAGGTTCATAGGTGTTTACTAGACTAATGGCCCTGGAGCCTTTACAAGCCTAGCCCATAGAACTGCTCTGGCATCATGCCGCCTGACATTAGTTCCCAGTGCGTCTGTCAAGTAGAGCCACTGGAGTGATCCCCAGGGTGAACTTTCTATTTCCCATCCACTCATCAATATTTCTCTTGAAGAGGGCCAATGAGGTGCTCTGCTTGACATGTATGGGAAGTCTATTCCAGAACATGGGCAGTCTTTGGGTTATGCACCTGTCCCTCCAGCATGTTCTGTTGATTGTGGTAATGAGGTTGAGGTCTCTGGAGTGTGTGGTGCAGAGGGATTTGGATTAGATGTAACATTATAATCAACTGCTACTAAATCTGCCCCCCCCCAAAAAAAATTAATAAATTACTTTTCTTTCTTTCAAAAAGCCCATTTCCATGAACAAAAGCAACTTTAAAATTTCTTCTTTAAATAATAGCATGATTGAAGTTACCCCACATATAAAACTGCTTGGTTTGACAATCAGCAATAATCTTAAGTTCAATTTACATATCCACAACAGGGTCAAGAAAACCCATCAAAAAACTAGGTACCCTACACACAGTAAAGAAATTCCTTACAGACTCTGCTAAGGTAACTCTGGCTACCACTTAACCTCTTAACCTCGCTCTTATATGCAGCCTCTATCATGACTAACCTAAAATCCTCACTTGGTTCTAAATTTGAACAGTGACAGATTCTCTTGCAACAAACTTTACCTTATCCACCACTATTTAGCACTAAAAACACTTAACTGAGTTGAACTTCCTCACTACCTGTCTTATACTCAGCTCACCTTTTCCAATAAAAATCATCCATACCCATCAGCCTGCACTGCAATTAGACCCTGCTACAGTAGTATCTTCCAAATCATCCCCTTTGTTCAAATAATAAACAACTGCTTAACAGCTACAAACCATAAAGGGCTACTTGGGTCAGTCTCTATTCCAATAGTGTAGCTAGAACTGGGAATAAAATTCATATATCAGTCAGGTCTATCACATACCTTCATTTTTTCACACCATTACTACAAGACTTCCTCAGTGCCTCCTGGCTTTGTCTGTGCTCCTCAGCTGGGACATAGCTCTCTTACACACTTCACCACCTTTCTTATACCTCTCTTTAAAGTACTACATCACTTTACCTGCTTATCTCCTTCCAATACCTTACCTTATTGTACTTCTTAAACTACTATATCTACTTCTAATTGGCACAGCCTTATTTCTATTCCATCTCTACTTCTCTAACACTCAGACTTGCTTATCTCCTCTACTACCTCACTGTATTGTATATCTTAAATTATTCCTACCTTTCTTATATACCACCCTTCTATCTACAAAGTCTTAGTACAAGGCTTGTAAAGTCAATGTTTGTGAATATGAATACAGATTTTATTATTCTGCCTATTATGCTATGTATTCACTGAAACTGTATTAAAAATTTTGTTATGAATATCGATTGCATTAAATGTGATACCTTGAAGCTTTTCTCCCCGGGCCTCCACTGAAAAAGGGCCCGGTCGGACTTTCCTGTAAACTAATTCCAATAAATAAATAACATTAAATGACAACAACAATATGATGATAGAGGGGCAGTCATATCCTGTACCTGTATTCAACACTTCTCTAACTTCCCCCATTAGAAATGGGCTCAAATCACCTAGTAAAAAGTAAAACATAGACACATACCCAGATAAATGACAGAAGTCAAAGCAGTGCATGCTTGGATCTCATAACAGAGAATGGCACTCTTGTGCTTTGTGCAAAACATAAACAAGTTCCAGCTGTAAAGACGAACAGCATCTGTTGACATCTTCTGCATTCTGCCCTTGGTTTTATGCAACAAATGCTCCTCGTGCTATTAACATATAACAATAGTGTGAGATATACAGAGGGCTGCCACATGACAGCAGAGGCAAGTAACTAGGATACACCCCTTACAGCAGTTGTCTGTGATATGTTAAGATACTGAAGAATGGATGTGCAAAGAGCAGGACCATTATCAATGTTTAAGGGATAATTTACTGTGGCAGTAGCACTCTCTTTTATGAAACTGTACTCTATACCTACAAATCCTACTGGAGAGAGGCTGTATAAAACAAATGTTCTTAGCTGACATATTAGCTACTAGATCAAGAAATGAGGAATTTCTATCTGCTGTACAGTGAAAAATGTATTCTATTAAAAAAATTACAGATTATTGTGCTATTTTATTTTCCTTAGTTTTAGTATAAGAGTACATACCATTATAAGACTGATAATGAACACTGATGGGAATTTTATATGGAGCTGACAGGAGCAGGAAATGAAAAGCCATTTGGAGATGTGGTGTTGAGAGTTGCATATGCTCAAATGAGAACTCAGCAAATAAACAGATTGCTGAAATGAAAAAAATTAAGTAAAATAATATATAGGCAGATTTTTCTGATATACTAAGACCAAGGTGAAACCAGCACAGTTACCAGAAAAGTTTGAGTTTATTAGTTATGCAAAAACCAAGGTTTACTGCTTTCTTCCCTCAATATGGGACTTCGTCAGAACAACTTTTTATAAAAACCCAGCCCTTATATATTAAAACACGAATTGCATTAATTAAATTCATTATTCAATCAATTACTTTAATTAATTTACACACAAAGCTGCTGAGAATAGGCTCCAGAATCCACGATGAACTTGAAAGATACCAGGAAATGAATCTGTGCAGAACTGCTTTATTACAACACACTAGCGCTTTCACGAAATGCTTCTTCAGGTGTAAAGCTGATACAAGGGAACACACCTTAAATAGCCAAGTTAATTAATCACATGATGCACCCTAGTTAATTTTTAAAAAACCTTAAAATATACATAAATATAAACTAATTAATAAAAAATACATCCTATAAAAGACATGTATATAGCATTATATATATTTAATATAATATAATAAAAAGAATAAAAATATATATACAATATATATAAATGTGTTAAAAATAAAAAACAAAAAATTACCTACGCAAAGCCCTTTTACTAAGAACTGGCTTCAAAGGCACATGTTCATTTAAACCATGACCATAATTAGCTCTGAGCATAACTATCCATCTAGCCTCTACTTCCTCGGTTCTAGCTCTGATGTCACCCACTCTTACACTTTCATAAGTCCTAGAAACAACCATAAACATAAACGTATGCTGTATCCCCATACTTTGTACATGCTTAGCTAAAGCATTTGTGTTGGTCCCTTTACCTATATGGTAATAATGCTCTCTTATTCTGTCCTTAAGGGTACGATCTGTCTTGCCTACATAAAAACATTTGCAGGCAATACAGCTAGCTAGATAAATCACATGCAATGTTTCACAATCAGCCTGCACCCTAACATCATATACCCTACCTGTATCGGGATGTATAAAAAAGGGTCCTTTATTAATATACGTGCACTGTGAACATTTTCCACATGGTCTAGTGCCAGGAATTGTCAAGGGATGCTTAACTTCCTTGACATTACACAACCTTCTTCTTATTCTTAAATGTAAACTGAGGTATGGGGCCTAAACTTTCACTTAACTGTGGATCAGTTAACAAAATATCCCAATGTTGACTAATAATCTCAGTGTACCTCTTAACATCTCTAGAGTAGGGAATACACACATTAATATTGTTAGCCCTCTTGATATCACCACAAGCTGTTCTTTTTGAAAAATAAGGTTTGGCCCTACTCTCTCTCAATTTAATAACTTGATTAGCATTATACACTACCTGTCCATAATCATAACCTCTCTCTGTAAGCTCATCAATGGTCTTAAGTTTCTGCTCTTTAAATTCGCTGTTCTTAACACTTAATCTAGAAACCATATAAAACTGATTCTGGACTACATTTCTAAAAACATAGTCTGGATGCATGCTATCCCTGGATAGCAGACTGTTAACATGACAATCCTTTCTATATAATCTAGTTGATATCACATTAGAACTGTCCTTTTCCACTATCACAGACAAAAAATTTATACTAGCATCTGAATAATTCAAAGTAAATCTTAAAAAAGGGGTAGTGCTGTTAATATACTCAACAAAACTCATAAGTTCAGGGACAGAGCCTCTCCACAAAATAAAAAGGTCATCAACAAACCTTCTGTAAAAAATAATAAATTCTTTAAAAGGCCCTTCATCCAACGATCATGCTGCCACTGTTATACCCGCACAGCCCCTGGAAGAAGCACCATTTTTTCATTTGAATTTTCCACTTCCCATGAGGGACAGTTCTTCTTCGAATTTGAAGAAAGGACAGCAGCAGAACAGCCAGCACAGAGACAGAGGGAGGAGTACAACGCGTTACAAGAGGAAACACGAGGAAGAAGCAAGCAATGTTTATACCATCAAAAAAGCATTTCAAAAAGTAAGACATTAGTGACTAATTTAACTAAACGTGAATTGACTGCTTTGGAGGTTAATATTTTAAGTAAAGGTTTATCGTTTATACCAACTGCTAATATGTCTATTGCAGACATTGTTTTTGATTTTAAATTGTTTATTAGGAATCTTACATTGAAGCATATGTTTAGACATAATACTAGTACTTCTGATTATGTATTGAGAAAACCAAGTACTTTCATTCCTAAATCTATACCTTTAGTCAATGCTTTTGAGCAAATGTGTTTAGCTGATTTTTATAAAGTTTATGAAGACAGAAATTTTAGAGGTAGTAAATATAATTTATCTAAAGCTGAATTTCAGGCACTATGTGCTCTTGAGAATGATGCTAGTTTAGTAGTTAGACCAGCTGATAAAGGTAGGGGGATTGTTTTACTTGATAGACAGGAATATGATTGTTTAATGCATGAAATTCTGAACAATGTTGATTTTTATGAGATAATTACTAGACCGCATATGCAATCAATGGTTGTTTTTGTTAATAAGCAATTAGAATCTTTATTGCAAAAAGGGTTATTGACAGAAGATCTGTTCAAGTTTCTTAGGGTATTTCATTACACTGTCCCTATTATACAAGGTTTACCTAAGCTGCATAAGAACCTGATCAGACCTCCTATGCGTCCTATTGTTGCAGGCAGGGGATGGTGTACTGAATGCATTTCAATATTTTTAGAGAAAAAACTGAAACCCTTAATAGATAATTCAAGATACGTTCTTAAAGATACTGAGCATTTTCTCTGTGATCTGTATGAAGGCACTAATCATGGCATGTTAAATATGGAATATTTGTTTGTCACTCTTGATGTTGTTTCATTATTCATAGTAATACCTAATGATAAAGGGCTTGCTTTTTTGAAAGAACAGTTGATTAAAAGCGGTTTATATAATATGAATGAAATTCAATTATATATTGATTTAATGTCCTTAGTTCTTTTGAACAATGTATTTTTATACAATGACCAGATTTATTGGCAGAAGAATGGTGTGGCAATGGGTAGTGCTTGTTCGAATAGTTATGCGAATGCTGTTATGATGCAATGGGAGGCAGAATTCTTGGATGAAGGGCCTTTTAAAGAATTTATTATTTTTTACAGAAGGTTTGTTGATGACCTTTTTATTTTGTGGAGAGGCTCTGTCCCTGAACTTATGAGTTTTGTTGAGTATATTAACAGCACTACCCCTTTTTTAAGAGTTACTTTGAATTATTCAGATGCTAGTATAAATGTTTTGGATGTGATAGTGGAAAAGGACAGTTCTAATGTGATATCAACTAGATTATATAGAAAGGATTGTCATGTTAACAGTCTGCTATCCAGGGATAGCATGCATCTGGACTATGTTTTTAGAAATGTAGTCCAAAATCAGTTTTATAGGGTTTCTAGATTAAGTGTTAAGAACAGCAAATTTGAAGAGCAGAAACTTAAGACCATTGATGAGCTTACAGAGAGAGGTTATGATTATGGACAGGTAGTGTATAATGCTAATCAAATTATTAAATTGAGAGAGAGTAGGGCCAAACCTTATTTTTCAAAAAGAACAGCTTGTGGTGATATCAAAAGGGCTAACAATATTAATGTGTGTATTCCCTACTCTAGAGATGTTAAGAGGTACACTGAGATTATTAGTCAACATTGGGATATTTTGTTAACTGATCCACAGTTAAGTGAAATTTTAGGCCCCAGACCTCAGTTTACATTTAAGAATAAGAAGAATTTAAGAAGAAGGTTGTGTAATGTCAAGGAAGTTAAGCATCCCTTGACAATTCCTGGCACTAGACCATGTGGAAAATGTTCACAGTGCACGTATATTAATAAAGAACCCTTTTTTATACATCCCGATACAGGTAGGGTATATGATGTTAGGGTGCAGGCTGATTGTGAAACATTGCATGTGATTTATCTAGCTAGCTGTATTGCCTGCAAATGTTTTTATGTAGGCAAGACAGATCGTACCCTTAAGGACAGAATAAGAGAGCATTATTACCATATAGGTAAAGGGACCAACACAAATGCTTTAGCTAAGCATGTACAAAGTATGGGGATACAGCATAAGTTTATGTTTATGGTTGTTTCTAGGACTTATGAGAGTGTAAGAGTGGGTGACATCAGAGCCAGAACCGAGGAAGTAGAGGCTAGATGGATAGTTATGCTCAGAGCTAAATATGGTCATGGTTTAAATGAACATGTGCCTTTGAAGCCAGTTCTTAGTAAAAGGGCTTTGCATAGGTAATTTTTTGTTTTTTTATTTTTAACACATTTATATATATTGTATATATATTTTTATTATTTTTATTATATTATATTAAATATATATAATGCTATATACATGTCTTTTATAGGATGCATTTTTTATTAATTAGTTTATATTTATGTATATTTTAAGGCTTTTTAAAAATTAACTAGGGTGCATCATGTGACTAATTAACTTGGCTATTTAAGGTGTGTTCCCTTGTATCAGCTTTACACCTGAAGAAGCATTCCGTGAAAGCACTAGTGTGTTGTAATAAAGAAGTTCTGCACAGATTCTTTTCCTGGTATCTTTCAAGTTCATCGTGGATTCTGGAGCCTATTCTCAGCAGCTTTGTGTTTATTTTGTACTTCGTTTTTTATAGCTGCAGAAGTTTCTGGTGCTTGGCCTTTGGAGTTTTTCTTTTTTTTTTTTTACTTTAATTAATTTGTTTAAGCATATATTTATATGGTCTTAATTGGGTTGTTATGAAGTTTGGAAGTGTGTGGTTATTCAGATTTTTCTGCTATGCAATGCAAAGTGTAGCCCTAGCACTCCCACATTTAGAAGCTTAAAGACAGGTGATGAGAAGTACAAATGAAGCCGTATGCTGTGTGTAGAGAAGGGCACAGCTTGGCCATTCATACTGACTATGCTTCTTTTCTTGTTTGCATTTTTAGACCTGGCTACTAAAGATCAGGGGTCTCAGACTTAAATGACCACTGGTGCTGTTTGAGGACTAGCAAACTTAGGCAAGGTCACAATCTCCAAGACAAAAGAAATGCAGGCAGTTCAGCTAGAAAAGTGCTGTCCTTTGAGTGCTGCTTGAGGCTGAGGCCATCAGGTTGAGATCCCCGATAAAGAGGAAGCATCAGAATCCTATAGAATAGAATCATATAAAATAGTTTTTACCTCTGTGTTCCCCTACCCATGTCCAACCCTGAGCTCTAAGAAGCTGTCCAAGAGTTGCACAGAAGACAACATTTATTATCTGAGAGATGTGATGAAAAAATATCTGAATCACCTGTGTTTTACAAAAACAGAAAATGCACTGTATTTTGTGAAGTACATATATTTGTATTATTATTTTTACCATATTGTCTCATACGCATCTGAGCGATCAGCACTGATCAGTATTTGAGGACTCAGTTGATAACATTCTAATCTATATTTCTAAACTGCTGTTTGGATACTTACTCTAAAAGTGTTCTGTCTGTTTATTGCAGAGGTCATTTCTTTCTTGTTGAAATATTATCATGAGTGCAAGCCAGACATTGTTTATTTTGCCTGTCTGTTGCTGCTCCTTGCCTAATAGATTTTACCATTGTCATGTAAATGCATGTGTCACATGTATGAGTGTGTTTGTGTCTGCACATGTGTATGTGTGTGTGAGCGTAAGCTTACTTCATTACGGTTTGTGCTGTAGGTGACTTGCAGTGCGTGTGTACATGCATGCACATGCAAGTATGTGTGTGTGTGTGTGTGTGTGTATGTGTGTGTGTGTGTGTGTGTGTGTGTGTGTGTGTGTGTGCGTGTGTGTGTGTGTGCGTGTGTGTGTATGTGTGCACCTGTGTGAGTGAATGTGTGTGTGTGTGTGTGTGTGTGTGTGTGTGTGTGTGTGTGTGTGTGTGTGTGTGTGGGTCTCCTGCACTGCAAACTTTAGGAGAATCTATCTTTCTAGTACTGTCCTAATTTACATCAGTGCACTCCTTAGCTGATCAACAGAACAATTGCCACACTAGGAGACTCCCCCAATTGTTTTCTGCTGCTCCTGCAGTTCATATCTAAGTTTTGAATTATGCCATGGAAAAGTTCCCATGTCCAGTGCTGAAAGCAGCAAAGCATTCAGCATTTTCATAATGAGCACAGACCAAGAACGACATTTTTTTAGTTTCTGGGAAAGGCTAATGACATACAGCATTGTCATAAGAACCACAAATTCAGTCACTACTTGTGGGCACAGCAAAAACGTGTTCCTTTCTCTTTTCTCCCCATATGGTAAGTGGTAGAAGAATTCATATTGAGGATCAACAAATAGATGATTCTTCCTCCTCAGGCCTTTGCCAAAGCCTAAAACATCGAAGAGTAGACAATGACCACACTATCCTAGAGTTAAGTCCAGTGTTGACACAGAGGTTTGTTTTCCTACTTTTATGGCATTACCCTTGGCTAGTCCAGGCTTGGACACACACTCATGTCTCACTTCTGTGATTGTTAGGAGTGGGGAGTCCATAAGAAATTTAAATCCAGGAACCACTTTCTAGAGGCATGCTGTCAGGTGTAAACACAGTTCATCCTGCAGTCAGTAATCCAAAGTGTTTGCACAGCTGGCCTGATCTCAGAAAACAGCCCTGCAAGTACCCCGTCTGAAATACAGTGGTACTAGTCAGGATCCATGACTTCTCTTCCTAGTTTCAGCCTAGGTCCAGCAAAGCTTAGCAGCCTAGGCTGAACATGGATCACAGTGCCTTCCTGCAGGATCCACCATATTCCAGATTGTAGAGGCATGTCTGAAGTCTGCTAGACCTTTCCAAATGGGTGTAAGAATATGGCCTGATGTCATCACCTGACCCTGTACAGATCTCTTAAGCTCCACAAAGATATTGTCAGATGGAGTCTTGGCACTTGTTCCCCATCCCTCAGATCCAGTGCTGACTTTCTGTATTCTCACCCCATGTATATTTCCATATATTAGCAAGTCAGTTTTGAAAATACCTTGTAGCCTCTATCCCCTCAGCTTCCCACAAGAATTTAGATGACTGTATAACCATTATCTCAAACAAAAAATGATAAGCATAATGATTTAAGCTCTCTGCTCCTCTTCAATGGATGAAAATACTTTATAGATTTATTGAGGCTCACGAAAACCATGATGGATTTGTGTCTTGTCCCTGTCCCATGTCACTAAAGTATATTAAAGATAATCTGCTAAAGAATAAGGTGGAACCTTGAGTCAGTCTCCCATAAACTGTATTAAAAGGATGCCATAAGGAAGTATCCATATTCTGATCCATTGGCCCACAGAACCAGATGGTGTCTACAAACCTCGTCTGAGTGGAACTAGATAATCTCCAGATACTGTAGGGTAGATTCTCACATGATGTTCTCAGTGTACAGCGGCAGTCAGAGTCTATAACATTTTACCACATGGCCACAGTCAATGTATAGCAATGAACAGTGTAGATACATGATACTGATACTTTGAGCCATCAGGTCTTTGCTGCATATTCCTGATTTTAGCCTTTCCAGGTACTGGAAAAGCTGTCATTACCCCTTGGGTCTAGGGTCAGTGAAGACCTGGCCAACACTTTCTTTGTTAACCATAGTGCTATAGGATTTTATTCACAGCAGTTTTGATTCTGTTGATACTTTGGCTAATGCAGTAGGCTCAGATATGGGCCTGCACGCAATGACCTGGTTGAGGGATCTCATCCCTTAAGGATGAACTCACCCTCATTGTGTAAATTCCTAACAGAATTTTAGTCCTGTTTTAGCTGATAATTGGGGTGGAGAACTCCCTGTTATGTTGATTTAAATAACTCTTTAAGTTCTTACTTTACTTCTCAAAGCACCACCCTTTTTAAAAATTTAAAGATAAGAAAGACTCCTCCATTGCCTGCCTAATTTTTATTGGATCCCTCAGGAGATCTTAAAATAGTCTGGGTAGTAGTCAGACAAAACAGAGGTGACAGGATAGTTCTGTCAGAATATAAGCTCACTCCAATCTGTACCAGCACCTGTACTTGTTTGAAAATTCTGAACAATATGACATCTAGTAGACCAAATAATCTACAATATGAGGAAAAGCTATCTACTGTGGGGAGATACATCCAATTATGTCTATGATCTCTATCATTCCTTTGTAAAATCAAATTCCAGACATCTACTAAGATACTTTAAATCCCTATGGAAAAGAATAATTCTATTTAATTCGATTTGTTTTTTGGTCCACCTTTAGTCATATACCAACATCATTAATATGCTTTAACAGCCACATTCCTCCCATCTGCATCTTCAAAATACCTCCTACTAGGACAAAACAATTCCTAGCTATAAGTAAAGCAACTTCCCTATGACTAGTTCACTGATACCTTGACAAGCAGCCATCACTGTATCTAGATTTAATTAACATTTTATGTTCCATTATATTTGCGTCAACTTTTTTGTAGGGCTGCCACTGGTGAGATTGTTTATGCATGTAGATGATCATGTTACCTTTCTATACTGGATTAATCAAGCCATTAATCTTCTATACATTCATTTGCCCATAACAACCTGGTCTTTATTTGTCCATATTTAACATTTGAGCACTCTTACTACACTCCTTACTGCATGCACATTATGACTGACAACTGATCCTTTGATTTCCTTAGGGGAAGAACCATCATAACCTAGCTGCCAATGAAACTGTAATTGTCAGCAGTATTGATCAAACTGTGCCTAAGCTGGGATCTATGCCAAATTCATATAAAACACTATAATTAACCATTAAGTTCAAAACGTTAATTTTTGTAACTATTTTTAGGAAAATAAGTTTGACATCTCTAAATATCTGATGTACTAAACTATTGCTCTTATGGAACAGGTCATGGCTGAAGAGGGTTTGGTTACATATCTCTCAACCTCTTAGAGCAAGAACTCTGGACAAAGCCAAAAACAATGGGGGACAAAGGCTCAAAATCAGGGACAGATTTTAAATATTGTTTTTATAAACTTAGAAACTTGATGGAATAACAGGATTTGCATAAGAATGCATTGTCTGAAGGATATGATGTCTGAACATCAAAAGCCTGTCATTATTTAGTAATTTCAATCCTCAATAATTTGCCAGAAAAACACAAATGTTATGAAGAACAGACTAAAAATATGAGCCAAAAATCTGTACATTCCTTGAAAATCTGGACATTTAAGAGGCATGCCTGGTGACTAGCCCACCATACCTCTCAACCTCTTAGAGCAAGAAATCTGGACAAAGCCATAAATAAAAGCGAGACAAAGGCCCAAAAATAGAGACAATTTTTAAATATTGCTCTTATAAACTCAGAAAGCTGATAGAATAACAGGTTTTGCATTAGCATAAATTTTCTGAAGGCTATGAAGTCTGAAACGTAAATGTCTGTCATTATTTTCAAACTTCAGTCATTAACGATTTACCACTAATTTGTCATAAAACCACAATTTTATGAAAAACAGACCAAAAATATAAGGCCAAAATCTGGACATTCTGTGAAAATCTGTATAGTTGAAAAGTATGCAGCCCACAAATCTGGTTAGCAAATGTAAATAAATAAAATAAACAATTAATACTACCTGTAAACCAAGATATAAAAGACTAATTCCAAAATACAGTAAGTCCATGAGCTCCAGAACATGGCGTGCAAATGTATATGCAAGTAGAAGAATTTTGCTTGCAGAAAGGGCACATGTCACCACATATTATGTACTGTCTATAATACACATACTGTAAAGGATGGGTGCTCCCACTCATCAACTGGAAAATAAACATATCAGAGCAGATTAGTTGCTATCATTTAGTAAATAAATAAATAAATAAATTCAGCAAGCTTGCTCAAACTAATGTTTCTGTATGTTTTCTTAACAAATCTTTTGAACGTCAGAATTTAAATACTTACCTTAGAACTATTTTTAATTAATTCTGCCGTGACTACAAGCATGCTAAACAATATGCTATAAAAACAAAACAGGAAAATATGTCTTTCATTTCTTTCTCTCCCACTAATAAGCATAGCTCTCAACCTCTTAGCTCAAAAAATCTGGACAAAGCCAAAAATAATATTGCTGTTATAAACTTAGAAAGTTGTTGGAATAAAAAGTCTTCTGTTGCCATGCATTTTCTATAGGATATGGATTCTGAAACTCAAATACCTGCCATTATTTAGTGAATTAATTCTTAACTGATTTGCTACAAAAATCCAGAAAATCACAAATTTTATGAGAAACAGACCAAAATATGAGGCAAAAATTTGGACAGTTGAGAGGTATGCTAATAAGTAAACTGCTAATCATAATTTGAGTCAGGATTTAGCAGAGGACAACTAAAGGGACCATAGTACATTCCCTCATAGTGCTTTAACTATACATGCTAAAGAACAAAAATGAAGGCCTACTGCCTTTCTTGTGACATGTCACCAGCTCACTTAAATACCATTGTCCTGACAAAGACTGTGATACAAAATATAGAAAGTGCCTTGGTAGCTTACCAAGAGTATTGTGAGCAGCAAAGAAAACACACAAAAAAAATCATCTTGTTAACCTTGTTGCCTTGGACATGGTTTAGCTAATCATTGTGTTGAGATATATTAAAAAAGATTATAAAATCAACAAACGATGCATACAATATCACATTTTGTTACAGTGGAAGCTCATTATAGTTTATCTGTCTGTCTGTCTACCTAGCTATCTGTCCTTGTTAGTCACTGTAGAACAGTGACCCAATAACAGATTTCTGGTTCCACTCAGGAAAACAGTACAAAATAAAAATAAACAAAGCACATTGTAAATCTCAGATGAAAATAACTAGAAGAAAAATCTATTAAATTAAATATACTGGATACAAATACTTAAACAGTAGTTATTATGTAGTCCAAAGACAAATTCAGCTGGTGAAGCTATAATGACAATTTGCAATGTACAAAATGTATCCAGTGTTAATTAGACACACACATTTACATAGATTCTGCTGATGAGATGATGATAATTACTTCCTTGAAGAATAATGCAAGTAGTCTTAATTGGATCAGCACATTAACATGTTACAGTTTTTATAATATAGATATGTCTGAAAGATTAGGTGTTTTGATGAGCTAGAGTAAGGATAAAATTACAATTCTGAGTAATGCAAGCGGTAAGAAATATATCAGTACGTGATAACCTTCTAGTTAGTAGCTTACTGGGCCTCTAAGTCATGTAATATGATATGTTAGGGTGGGTAAGTGAACCTTTAGTTCTAAGGTGGGATCATTTGGCTGTTCTGTGAAGGTGAACTTTGCATTTTGATTGAAATTCACAGAATCCTAATGAGGTCTTTTATGTAATGTGATATTGATTCCCAGACAGGGCGGCCACAGTGGTACAGTGGAAGAAGAAGATATTGATTCCCAGACATTTGAACAATAGCAATGTCTTTTTGTGCAGAGGGTCTGAAATGAAGGAGTGCTCTTGGGGTGTAAGCATAAACATAGGTTCTTTGTCTTATGGTGAGCCCACCTGCAAAGTATTGGAATTAGCAATCCTCTTTAAAGAGATTAAATGGAAGAGAAACTAGCAGAAGTCTGGACTTCTATTCTGGAAGGTATTTTAGTTTCGTAAGTAGTAAACATCATTGTTTCCTTTAATAAATTAACTAAATAGCAAATTTCAATTAGCAAATTTGCAAGAAAAAGTTTATCAAATATATAATTTTCTGTACTTCCAAAGTGCCTTACTGGTGCCCAAAAGCATATTGTAAACATTTCACTTCAGAAAATTCCAGGTGATGCACCTCAGCTTATGAGCAGACTTTACCTTAACACTAAATATGTTATATCCTCACTTTCAGACTGCCTTAGTGGTTCCCAAAGCATCTTCCAAACTTGGCAGTTTAAAATGAGAAACACAGTTGTAAGATGACTAAACTGCATGTTGAATAAATAGGCATGGTATGATAATTAGTTACTGTAGATACTGAAGATTTGTATACATATAGTCCTCATGAAGTAGGAACAGAAAGGGTGAGAGTTTTCTTATGTAAATCTACAAACTTAAGTAATGCTGACATCACTTCCCTATATGTTTTGCTTAACAAAATTGTGAGCAACTGCTTTTTTATTTTTCAGTGGAAAGAATTTTAAACAGCTTAAAGGAATGACAAAGGGGACAGTTAAGGGCCCATGATTACTAATGCAGTTTTATCTTACCGATATGAAAGTTTATGAAGCATTTGGAACAAGGTGAAAATATGCTCATAGGCATTTTAGAGACAGATTTTTTTTTTACGTAAGGTACTTTTGAAGCATATGTGTTGTTTTTATGCAAGTGTACTCTTTTTGAAATTATAGCTGTGATGGTTAGTTTCATTGTTGACAAAACCGTTTTGGAAACTAAAGTTTATAGAAACTAACTTTTGTGAATAATTTTTTACACCAAATTAGTTGGCATCTCACTTTTGTATAATAAATGTGGTACAGTTTGTGATCATGCCCAGGTTAACTACTCAGACTGTTGAATGATGATATCAGGCTACTGAACATGTTTATCAATGGATTCTACTATAAACTGCTTAGAAGGATTAGCTAGAGAAGTTGTTGAGAACAAAAATGTATATTATCAGTTTTGGGTCACTCTTCAGAAAATCATATCATTCAAGTTGAAAGAAATTTTTATCCATTTTTATCCATTTATAAACTAGCAAGATACAATTAATTCTTATAATTTTAAGAATATTATTCAGAACACTTGCTGAGTTTTATTGAGAAACTCCAAAATGGTACAGTTATTTGGTAAAAGACCCAGGACAATGAACATTAGGGCACGTAATCTTAAGGACCTACTTGAATATAAAGTTACACATGTACCCTTTAATCAAACAAGCCACAAGGCAATAAAGTTGGACCATATCTGTACCTTAATCACAAGTCTAATGTGTACAGTGCAAAATGCCATAGTAATTATATCTTGAGATGTGATATATGTTGATAGATGTTTTAGGTGTGGCAGCTTCAGTATGTGGAAGACCACATATCTAGAAATATTTTGTATGCTTTAAAATCAGCAATGAAGAACATCTATTTTTAAATGCATCTTGAGCTGTGACAAGTGGAAAAAGCCTGTATGTTTTGTTACAAATATTGCAAAGATAGAACATTGAGGTGGTAACCTGAAGTACAAAGAATTATGATGGTAGACGGAACTAAGTGCAAATGTTTAGCTGGATTAAAATAATCCATTAGCATTAAACATGCACCAAGACTGAAAAAAAGTCTGTCTCTTTAAAAAAAGACAAAGACCATGGTTGTTTAAATATTGTGATAGACTGTTGTGATAATGAATTTGTTTTTATTTGTTTTGTGTTTAAATGATGTGGCGAGTACTGGTTGCTGTTATAATGAGGTCTCATAGTGAAATATAAATAAAAAGACTCCGAAATGTTTTAAATGATGGACATTTGTTTTATCTTCTACTATGAGTTTTTTGTTTTCATTTTACTCTGTCATAATTGCCCATTAAAGGGTACCAAAGCACTGCAAAGAAAATGGTTTTGATCTATATCCTAAACCATTGTAAACTATAACCCCAATGCAGATAAAACCACAGCCATAAGAAAAAAAAAATATTTCTAAATCCAAGTATCTGTCATATGACTACCTCCATTAAATACCTCCTTTTTTGGATAGATAGTTAAGAATTGTTAAATGCCCTCCAGAATCTCGACTTTGTTTTATTATCTGCTCCTTGAGAAAGTAATGTTCATAATGATGCTCTAAGAAAAATGAAAAAAAAAATCCCAAAACTGCATCTGTTAACTAAGTGCAGCTGCCTGCTTTGTCTTACATTCATATAATCAGTATAGTCATCATCTATGGCCACCCTAATCAGTGCAGTCAGTTTGTGTTTCTCCTTCAGTACATATAATTAATTACACATAATATTATAAACTGCTCCTGCCCTTTTTTGTTTCAGGAACAAAAAGCTAGCATCAAAGTTTATCTTTCAACAGTCTTTTTCTTTCTTTCTTTCTTTCTTAACAGCAGGATTTAATATTTTTCAAAACAAGATATGCAAATAAGAACATTATTTACAACTTGCAAAGGGATGTCCCAAACTGAAGTAAGGTTATACAAAATTCCATTCACAACAGCCAACCCAGGCAGCAAATAAAGTTCCATCAATTTACATCTAATTGGCCAAGTCAGTACAAAATAGTATCAACAAGAACGGCTTCACCAAACGTGGATCGCAGAAGAAAGGTCATAAACATAATTTAACTAAAAGAGGTACATTTCCCTGTTTTAATTGTACTTTCTGTAAATATAAAATATGGGAATGACAGATAGCGTCATACACCCAGTGAGTAGAAAGAAATATTTGGTAAATGGGACTGCAACCTTTAACACACAAAAAAAATACTATGTCAGGCCCTGTGTGTGGGCTGTGAAGCTTTCTATGTGGGCAAAACTAACTGTAGGTTGAAGGATAGAATATCTAATCACATATCTGAAATCAGGAGACAAATTCAAACTAATGCTTTGTTTAAACACTCAAATACTGCAAGTGAAGGGCACTCTTTTGCTTGTATGTGCATTGAAATAGCATGCCAAAATGACAGAGAAGGTGATTTAGTAAATAGAATAGAACATTTGGATTATAAATGAACTAATGAACTATATGCTAGTACAATACCTGATTTAAATGAAGCAGTAAACTTGAAACCTGATTTGAAATTACTACAGATGAAATGTAAATGATGCTATCTCTTTAAATGTGAATGTGATGTCATTTGGACATGTGACCCTGAACACATTTAAATCTCAGTATTTAAATGTATTTGTATTAGGCCTGATGAAGCAGTTTAGTTATTTGGTCAAGAATATGATCAGTGTTTGGTGAAACCCTTCTTCTTGTTACATATTTTGCATTTTGGGTTTGGCTACACAATTACCTGCTGGGGCTTTTTTTTTTGTACTGTTCCAGTACAAAACAGATAAATTCAGAAAACTCAACTGATATAACCAAGAAAGGCCACATGCATTTAATCTCATAATCAGTTGAAATAGTCACAGTTACTTTGAGTAAGAGAGTGCACAAATTAATTTGTCACTGTCATTTTCCTCGATTTCTAGTGCATCAATGAAGTATCATGAAGTGCTCACTGCTCCAGTACCTTTCACCTTGTCAAAGGAAAGCAATTTGTAACATACATACCCACAGAGAGTGCTGCCCCTTTTCTCGTGCTTTCTTTCTTCTAAACAGGGGAAGGACATTCGGGGTAACTGCCTCATTTGGGAGGCATCTGAATCTGCATGAGTTTCTAGTAGAGAAGAAGTAACAGCAGCTCCCATCAGCTCTTCTTGTCCAGGCATATGGTGCTGCACATCTTGAAATGTTCCCTCCTTATCCAAAAGTGTCTTTGCACCTGCTAGTTATATTTTAAAGAAATCAAGCTGCAGACACTTAAGCTTTAGTCCTTTACAAAAGCTTAAACTTAATTACTTGATGGGCTCACTACAATAGTTATTTATTAAGAGTAGAAATAATCCTTTTACATACCAGACGTAAAAGCCCATGCACTGCAATAAATATTTACAAAATGAAAACCTTTATATAGTTAAAGCACACTATAGCAGTAAACTGATACTTATCAGAGGCAAAACTCTGTACTACCTTATACTTGCCTCTAGATTATGTCCCACCTGATATCTGTTTTGCTATACTCCCAGCATTCTCGGTAGGCAGCAGGAGATAGGAACTTTAATCACCAAGTGATAGTTTTTGTGGTGCCATTGTTTTAACTAGGAGGAGGATAGAGTCATACTTAATGTAGTAAGTGGGATCCAGTAAACTAAAGAAGAAGATCAGAGCCAATGTAATGATCTACATTCTGTGTAACATCTATCCATGGTTTGTCTTTGGTAACCCGTAAAAGCCCAATAAAACTTAAGAATTCCATAAATTTATTCAGCAGTGTTCCAACCTGATTATCCTGACACTTCCAGCATTGGGCAAATCATGTGTGATACAACTTAGTCACCCTTCCTGTCTTAAGTAATAACTGAAGCATACATTTCCAGGTAAAATGCTACCTCTAGGACCTTTTCTTGTTCCATAAAGCTTGTAAATAACAATTTTCAGGCACTTATTATCACTTTCAGTGCTTGTAGTCTCTCGATAAAACACATTCAGATTCAGACACTCATCATACTCATCCACCTAGATATAAGTATATATTTAGGCAATGACTTGATCATGTTCTATGACTTCATTAGGAAGTTGACACAAACAAGCTAGAAGTAAATCAGGGACTGAGACCTCAGAATGGACACCTCAGAACTTAGTCCAAATAAAAAACTGCATTTGTTAATACTAAAGGCAGTGATTAATATCAACTGGACACATTTACTGCATTAAATAAAAGGAGTTTAAGTCACTTGCCATAAAAACTTATGGAATAAATTTTTTTTTTCCTCACAATAGAACCACTACAAATGACTCCAGAGGGGACATTGAATCAGGAAGCCTGGCCTGAGTGAAAAGCAGGAAAGACCAGATAACTCAATTTGGCAGTGAACAGATAAGGCCCTTAATAGTTAAACATATGCTGTTCACGTACTGTGATGAGTTGACCAGTTTTAAGTTAACTTTGGCTTCACAGAAGAAGGGCTGCTAGTAAGGTTTTATAGGTAAGAAAAGGTTTTATAGATAACAGTAGTTTTTTTTTTTTTACAGATAAGAGTCCTACTATATAATAGGCCTCTCAGTTCTGAGAGAATAAAACCAGCAATGAAAGCCAAGATAGAGTGCTCTAAAACAGTAAAAGTGCTACTCTAACACACTTCAGGCAGAAAATCAGTACAATAGGCATATGTAGGTATTCTCTGTTCCTAAAATAGTAATGAGGAGCTGATCCCCTCACCATTTCTCAAAAAGGCAAAATAATTTTTAGAGACTTCAGTTCATTCTTTTGTTACACAGAAGAGCCAAAGGCACTCGGAAGTGACTTTTCAACCAAACTAACCATGAGCTTACTTCGAAAATTGAGCAAGAATAAACAGCATAAGAAGTATTAGTTTTAAATAAAGGTTAGAAAATATAGATACCATATCATTGTCTCATGTCTAGCTGCCTCCTGTAAATTCAAAGTTGGTAATTTATATTCATTTTGAGAGATCTCACAAAGCCATAAAGCATCCATCAGCTAGATGAGATAAACCTGGACACCAATTATAAGCCTTTGGACCTTAAGGAAAAACAGTTAATATTTGGTGCTGTTAGTTAACTTATTTAACTAACTGTTTTGAACTCTCCATTTAGAAATGTACCTGATTACATCAGAACTATGGTAAAGTAAATCATTTAATGGCATTAAAAAAAGTTTTACAGCAATATATGTCTACAGTGATAACGTGTTTATTGCATCCATGCAGTAAGGCTTCTGTACAGGTTATAGATTATTAGTAGAGGTGTTATTACCTGGCTGTCAAAATCGCACATTGTTAATTTATACAATACTCAATTCAAATTTAGCTGACAATAGCATAGTATGGTATATTTCCCTTTTGTCATGGTTGTATGACTGTGGAATTAATGAAAGCCATGTAAGGAATGTAGCTCCATGTTAAACATTTGGCTGAGAAATGCAAATCTGTTGCAGATATGACAAGATTGCTTTGGTGTGTGCTCTATCACAAAGGGGAAATATTAGGTTTCCTTTTCAGTGGGCTGCGATTTGCTGAGTTGACAGGTCGCTGGAGTGTACAGTCATTAGTCTGTGATTGATGAATGGTGTGTCAATTTCCATGCTACTGACACATTTTTTATATGGTAGTGTGTGTGTGTGTGTGTGTGTGTGTGTGTGTGTGTGTGTGTGTGTGTGTACACATATATAAATGTACACTGAGACAGAGAAGCATAAATATATATGTGTGCAAATGTGTATACATACATATATGTGAATGTGTAAGTATATTGAGTGACAACTAAAGTTACCTTTAACTGAAAGTTTTCTAACTGCAGGCACTGGAAGCATCACATTTAATACTTCTAATAAACTAATAGACAATAAAGTCTGCAGCAGGACATACTGGGTAAACAAATTGTTATGGTAAGTTTTGAAATAAACTTTACTAATCATGAGAACCTGCTGTCAGAACCTTCACTGCCAGCCAGGGAACACAGGGCATGCTGTAACTTAATTTACAGCAGAAAACTATTACATATAGGCAGTCTTACTGCAAGGTAGGAAGCTTCTTTGTACTCCCCATGTGCATGGCATCCCCTGTACTCATTACTTTAATATGCAAACTACACAAATGCATAATTTCAGGCCAGTAAATGGTTCCACCCGGTGTGCTATGTAAAATATTGCTATTCATGGATTATAAACATGACTTAAATGATCCAGAAACCAACACCCTGGTTTTACAAGAGTCTTTCACCACTGCAGCACCCATACAGGATGCTTTACAAGCTGACACCACGATATTTAAATAGACTAACTCCATGGATTTATAGCTATGGAGTAGTAAACCCTGAACCCTATGCTATTTTGAAACAGAATTGTTTGATTCTGCTGAAAAGTCATTTAAGTGTTTTGTGTATTAACTATGACTTTGAAATTTAGAGAAAGCATAGAACATATTTCTTGCCATAAAACTGCAGAATATTTTCCATTTTTTATTCTTTCTTTATATTGTATAATTGCTAAAATGGGAGTCTCTCCAGCAAAAACAGGGATAGATAGTAGCCCTTATTGGACATTTTAACATGTTTGATGGTTTCATCGTGCCGTTATGTGCTGTGTCTTTTGAGCTAAAGTTAACCTTTAAGTTAAGTGTAAGCCTCATTCAGAAGCATAGCTGGCTCACACAGTGCCCTCTACTGGTACCATGAACCAGTACCCCACCTCATCAAAGAGCAAAGAAAAAGCACCTATAGATCCACAACACCCACCTATAGATCCACAACACCCCCATTTTGTCTACTGGCACACTATTCAGTTGGCCAATTACCCAACACCCCGTCCCCTCACACTGCCCAGCCATTCAGGTCCTGTTTCTGTGCCCTGCACCTAACCATCCTGTATTTTATTATTAGAAAAAAAAAAAAAAAAGAAAAAGTTCTAAAAACTGTTCACTTATAAATGTAGCAAACAGTTGTTATACTTAATAATCTCACTTTAAAACATATTAAACCAAATAACTGATAAAAATAATAAACTCGGTGACAAACCAAACTGTGCTTTAATGCAGAAATTCAGTAAAAATCCAGTAAGCGCTTTCATCTTTTCATACACAAGAAAATGTTTGGCATGCAATTTCTGTGATTTAATTTATGAAGGAGTCAGTGAAATTGTTATTAATCATGTAAAAATATATGTCAGCAATGTTTACACATGCAAATCAAAGTTTGTTGTTTATCTAATTGTATGTCAGTCTTGCAATGCATTCTATGTTGGCCGTACTAGTAGGGAGCTGCTCAAAAGAATGCATGAACATAAAAGAGCTGTGGAAACTGGCAATGAAGCTAATGCTTTAGGTAAACATTACAAAATGGGGTGGTTGTAAAATAAATTTAAAATTTTTGGTTTTGGGAAATATTGCTGACTATGAGATCAAGTTGAATGCTGAGGAGGAGTTGGGATGGTTGGAATATACATGGCAGGTTAAGTTAAATGCCTGCTATCCCCCTGGGCTAAACAACAGAGAAGATTTTGTAGCCTATTTGAGAAAGAAAGGGTTAAGACATTAATTGGGAATGTCATGTGATGATATCTTTTAATATTTAATGAAATAAGTGAGTGGTTTTAATTCAGTCTGAAGAAGTCTTGTGTATGAAAAGACGAAACCGCTTACTGGATTTTTACTGAATTTCTGCATTAAAGCACAGTTGGGTTTATCACCGTGTTTATTATTTTTATACTTAATATTCTGTCTACCCGGAGCACTACAGTACTCATATTTTACTTAAAATGTAAAAAAAATGCTACAGTTTATACCCTGCTTGCATGAGGCACCACAGGGCTCAGAATTTAGTTAAAAAAATGTGACTGCTTGCTACAGTTTAAACCACACCAGGAGTGTTACTGTGCTCAGGTTTGACCACAAATCCAATACCGGCTTTTAAAAGTTGGTATTGCATTAGAGATTGGAATCAGCTCATTACACCTCCCCAACACTTTGCCCCCAGGGCAGTTGCCCACCTCACCTCACCTCACCATAGCTATGCTGCTGACTTCATTGTTGTGGTTACTGTGTTCTAGTCTCTGAGTCCTGTCCATTCATGTTTGCGTATTGCAGAGCAGCATTTATGCATCAAGCTGCACAATATAAAGATGATGCAGATCACAGAATTGGAATATCAGTAGGTTCCTGTGTTGACATCCATACACCTGAAATATTTCTGCAGAGGCACGTGTCATCGCAGCTCATGTTTATATTTCACTTTGTATATGTGCATAAGTGTATGTGTCTGTGTGAATGTGTGTGTTTCTGTGAATGTCTGTGTGTGTGTGTGTGTGTGTGTGTGTGTGTGTGTGTGGGCACATGCATCTGACTGTAACTCTCATTTCCAAGTGTTTGCAGATGGGATAGCAGGCTCATCATCTGTGGCTACAGATATGAAGGGATGGCACTCATTGACATTCATATATACAACTGTCCTGGAGTTATCCTCTACTATGGTGGCTATATGTCTAGTGCAATCTGTAGTATACACTGCTGACAGAAAGTCATAGTACACATGCATGAATTATGTTGTGTCATTTGTAAGGTCTATGGAGTAATAAGATGTGTTTCACAATTTGTTGTACTGTGGTTGCCAGAAATCTGTACTGAATCATGAATACAGGTGCCAGGGACACATTATGTATATTTCTTGTTGATCTGTGGAACATTTTATATTCCTAGTATTTAAATAGTTTTGCAGACCTTTGTCTCAAGAAATATTTACTATATGTAGCCATTCTGTGGAATCATACATTTCCCTCTCTGATTACAAAAGGTGTTGTGCCAAATACCTGCAACTGTGTGCCCACGTTATACTGATGCAGGTGTTTGTCATCAGTCAGTTTGGTAAAATAGTATAGGCCTGAAGTGCTGATACTGACTTTGCCTTTCATAGTAGAATCCATGTGCAATGGCATGAACTCGTTTTCATTGTTCTGTGTGGCATTACAATGACTATCAGCATGAGCATTTCTCTATTACAGTGCCTTATCACTTGTGCCCTACATATTCTCAATCCTCTCAATTTTCTCATTGCTCCACTCCATATAGATGATGTTTTTGTCACTATTTACTCATTTGCATAATGTGAGACATACTTGCCATATGCACAAGTTCTGCATGTAACACTGAGTTACCCAGTCATTTCAAACCACTTTTTTTTCACACATGTTCAGTGTAAAATCCAAAAACTCTGTGTTAGACTTTTATAAATCGCATTATTTTTATTAAATTCCTTTAGTAAATGAATACCATGTCTTAGCCATTGATCAACGGAGGAATGCGTGCCCTGGTGAAAGATTTTTCTTTCAACAGTACCACAGAAAGATAATGTTCATGCTTATCTGGTTAGTACAAGTCTGGAATGGATTCCTGCATCTGTTGATTATACCAGTGCTATAATGAGTGAAACCTGCTTCTATAGAAATGAATTCAGCTTTACAGGGCTCTAGTCTTATGTTGGGCCTGCATAAGTGATTATGAGATGGGACTCAGGCCATAAGACTGAGTTACCAAGCTTCGGGGCTTTCACCATCATGCAGGAAAAAATTAGGTCAATTTTTTTATCTTCATGATAGTACATATCCAACATAAATAATCTGAAGGAGTTAGAATCTGAAATAATACTGTCAAACTGCCACTTTGCTGGCATTTGCAAATATGAAAATATTGAGTGTAATCTGAAACATAATGTTTTAAACTAGATGTTAGATTTCATGCATTAAACCACACTGAACATGTTGTTTCTCTGAGATGCTTACTGAACTGAAGTATAGAAGTAGTTGAAACTAAAAATGAATTTAAATACGCTGGCATATTTAAAAGAAATCATTTACAATTTGACTTTCTCGCTGCATAATGTTTTATCCCCTGTGTTTCTCACTATTGTTAAGTTGAGTCCTTATAAAAACTACTGGTTGCATAAAGCAACTGCATGAAGTGAATCTAATTTTAATAGCTTAGGACATTCAGCAAAGACAAACCTTTCATTAACAACATAGTTGTTTCCAGAGAGTCTAAAGTAAGAAAAATTGAAAACCTCTTTACTAATCACACTAATTACACAAAATGACTGGTAATGCACAAAACTCCAATGCACGCACAACTATAGTGAGTATTTTTTTTTTTTTTTTAGCAGAACAAGTTTGGCCTGGGCATCATACAGGACGGAGCCTTTTATTCACACCTTAACCCATCGTTATCTTTAAACTTGGACTTAGCCATAGACCTAACCTGACCATAAACCTAATCCTAACCTTAATGCTGTCCTTCAAACTAACCATCACTCTAACCTTAAATTTAGCCCTTAATCATAATTCTACCTAACCCTAAATATAATCATAATCTTAACTCTATTCTTGAAAGTAAACATTGCCTGCCCCTCCTGTAAGTCTGTATTTGAACACTCCTCCTGAGTCCATCTCATTGGCTCACTTAACTGAATGCAGTGAGATCATATTCTGAGTCTAGTTTTCACTCAACATAATACAGAGAAAAGATTTGAGAAGGCCAACCCACTTAGGTTCTTCCTTCCTCTCTCCTTGCACTTTACTAACAAAAAAAGAAAAACAAAATCATCTGCTTTTACTGTATTTGTGTTTCCTTCTACTTTATTTTGCTTTTGCCTCTTCGTAGAAGTCCTCAATTTTATTTATTCTGCTGCACTTATTGCTGCTTGGTAGTAGCCTGATTAAATTGTAACTGTTATTCTAAGTCTTTTGCTTTAAGCACTTGGGCTCTATACCGGTTTTTTACATTAAAAAGATTTGTGGTCTGCACTATTGTGGCAGGGCAGTTAGCTTACATCCTTCTAAGCTGGGAATTGCTGACTGAAAGCTCAGTGTCTGCTATTCTAAAAGTGTATTAGTTCTGGTTTAATCACTTGGGCTTCAGGCTAGTTATTCTACATTAAGAAGGTTTGTGGTCTGCACTCTTGTAGGAGGAGAGGCTGGATTCTGCCCTTCTGAGCTGACAATTTCTGGTCACAGGCTTATTGTGCCTGCTTATTCGAACTGTTTCTTTCTGAAATCGGTGTGCCTTGTTGCTGTAGCATAGGACCAGATTCAGGCCTGCTGAATCTAGCTTTGTTTGTATAACTTGAGCACTGATCCAGGCCATCTTTTTTGGAGACAGTTCCCCTGCACCCTAGTAGCAGGAGTGTACAGTTAGAACTTGGCTGATTGAAGACTGCTGGAACAGGGCTCAGTTTTGAGTTTTTTCTGGTTAATTGGGTAACTTGTTTAAATCAGATTGTTTGTTTTCTATTGTTTTATATATATATATATATATATATATATATATATATATATATATATATATAAATTGCACTTTATTAATCTGCTTTTACTGTATTTATGTTTCTTCCTACTTTATTACTAGGGGCATTGACTAAAACTCTGAACTGAGATATATAACAATAAGCATCTTTTTGTGCGCATTTAAAGTGTTTTTTTTTATTGTATCTGCTTTATTTTCTAAAAAAAAAAAAAAAAAATATATATATATATATATATATATATATATATACACACTTGTTTCCTGCCTTTTTAAGCAAGTATATTCCAGTTTTCAGGTTAGTGCTGAATTCAGGGCTGTGTTATAAATCTCAGTGTTTGCCCATACCTTACTTGGATAGAATGAAGTTTCTCTGTTCACCTGTGAGAGAGGGGAGCTATGAGCAGCCTATCTGTCACTGGAGGAGTGGTTTCAGCCCAGAATGTAGCAGTTTATTGGCCATTTTGAGCTAATTTCTATCTCTTTCATTTCCCTGCTATAAAACACACATTTACCCAGTTTTGCGCTCTGGGCAGTGCCGGTTATCTAGGGTATAACTATTCCCGGCTCCACAAAGTCTCCTCTTCAATTTTTCACTTGAAACTAGACAAACTTTCAACTTAAGTACTCAAGCCATTCATTTCTCAGCCTGGCACTTGCTCAAAACTCATAATAAGCACTTATAAATCCTAGCACTACAGAAGGACAAGGCTCTCTATTCGACCTTACCAGCCATTCAGTAAAACAGTTTACTGTACCTATCCAGGCATGTCCAAAGGGCAGTTTCAGGTGTACTCTCCATTCTAACTGGTGAATCTGGGCATTCTGAGGCAATGTTACAACTGCCTCATATACACAGACAACCCTCTCCTCCAACCACCAAACACTAATACATGCGAGAAATGCAATTATACAGCCAAACTGGAGGCTAAACTCTCTCAACCCAAGACTGGACCAGACAGTCAAGAGGAGAAAGGAAATACTGGCATCACACCACCAGTCTCACATAGACCCATTAAACCAGCACCGGCAAAAAACACACATAAATACACGAAAACATACTAGGTGGCTCGAAATAAAAATCTGTAAAAGCAACAGAGCCCTCCAAAGCAAACATCCAAGAAACCTCCACCCCCCCCCCAGCACAAACCATGAAACACATACTTCACAAAACCAGTGTGCCACGCAATCACAGTCCTCAAGGCAAAATAACATACCTAACATACTAGTTATAGGTGACTCTATAGTCAGGCACACTGATGTCCCACTCATTAGGTTGAATAAGGAGAAGGTAACTGTTAGCTGCCTGTCGGGTGCCAGGATCCGCCACATAACACAAGCACTCAGGTCACTCCAGAACAAGTACAAATATGACTCTGTCATTGTCCATGTTGGTGTGAATGACCTGAGCCGTACCGCCCTGGACTACATGAAAAGAGACATGGAAGAGCCCTCTGATCACATTGCCCAGGCCAGTATGACCCTGACCCTGAGTAGCATCCTGCCCTCACCAAGAATTATACCACGGTATAAAGAAAAAAATATTAATTTCAACAATTGGCTATGTTTCTGGTGTCATTCAAAGGGGATCCAGTGTCTGTCTGCCTGGGATGACATGCTCGATAAGCCACGCTGTTTCGCTAGAGATGGCTTGCACGTGTCACCCTTAGGCTTTCAAATACTGGCCAAGGCTCTTGCCACCCCCATAGTGCCTTTTTTAGGCAAGGCTCTAAAGACAACCCCACTGCCATAAATAGCACAAGTAACAAAAATCTGAGGGTAATACTACTCAATGCCAGAAGTCTAAACCTCAAAATGAACGCACTCAAGGCACTACTCAGTATGGAGAAAATCGATATATGTGCAGTAACAGAAACCTGGTTTAAGGCTCCAGAGAGTACCTCAGCACTACCAGGCTACAACTCATACCATAAATTTTGGCCACAGAACCCGGATCGAAATACAAAAGGTGGGGAAGTATCCATATTCATGAAGGATACCCACACCTCCAGGTTAGTGGCACAGCACAATGCTTCAGAGATAATCCACGGGCATCTAATAATGGGCAAAACTGCAATTCAAATTGTAGCTTGCTACAGATCACCAACCATATCTCAGGACCCCCATTCCGCATTTCTGGAAACACTGGGTAACATATAGGTCATATCAAACACCCTAATATTAGGTGATTTCAACTACCCAAACATTAACTGGGAGAACTACTCAAGTGCTAACTCCCTTGCCCAACATTTCCTAGAATTTATAAACTCAAATGCCCTGGAACAACTGGTCAACACTCCCACCACAGGTGACAACATATTGGACCTGGTTATCACCAACATGGGTGACCAGTGTTCCACACTAGAGGTCAACCTCTTGCTGGTTAGATCTGACCATGAACAAATCACTTTGGATATCCACATTCCACCCCCACCCCTGGACAAGGAAACCACCATGAAAAACTTATTAAAGCAAACTTTACGTTACTTAAGACGGAGGTGGAAAGTTTCAAAGCCTCCATGCTAAAGGATAATGCTGTCCAAGCTGCAAAATCCTTTACTAATGCATTCTATGGGCACCTGCAAGAATGCATGGATCATGCTATCCCAAGCAAAACCAAGACTCACTCCTCTAAGAAAAGGAAACCAGTCTGGTGGACCCCTGCAATAAACAGGCTATACAATCGAAGGAGGAAACTAGTACAGAAAACAGTAAAATACCAAGAAGGGAAGACATCCCTGATCAGTATCAGCAAGAAACTACGATCCCTCATAAAATCGTCCAAGGTGAGCTTTGAAAGAAAACATGCCAAGGACTCCAAAGATAACCACAAGGCATTATTTAGCTATGTCATGAATCTAAGTGGCAATGCTCAGATCTGCTTGGAGTTAGTGCAGAATGGCACAAAATACACTGAACCAACCGATATTGCCAACATCCTGGCAGACAGGTTCAGTGCAAACTTCAACCCATCTCATCCCCAAAAGGGTCCATAACCATACCAGAAGAATGTAGAGCCCATGAAATCACAGACACTCAGGTTAAAATAGCCCTCTCCAAAGCCAAAAACACGGCATCAATGGGACCAGACGGTGTCTCAGGCTGTGTCCTACATGAGCTCAAAGACGAACTAACCCCTCACCTAAACACACTGTTCAAACTCAACCTCTCCACAGGCTACATACCCAAAGAGTGGTGCACAGCAATGGGTATTCTGCTCCACAAAGGTGGAGCCACAACAGACCCCGGGAACTATCACCCTATAAGCCTGACTAGCTTGCTCTGCAAGGTTATGGAGCGCATCAACATGGAACTCATTAACAGAGACATTGGGAACCTCCAAACACTGGACCCTACCCAGTTCAGCTTTGTTAATGGCAGATCATGCATCCTAAACATGGTGGACTTCTTTGAGACAGTTACCAAAGCTATAGATGAGGGAAAGGTGATACACACAGCCTACCTAGACCTCGCAAAGACCTTCAACACCATTCCCCATTCTGGTATTATAGACAAGCTCACCAGCCTGAACATAAACCCCTATATCACAAGATGGGTTGCCAATTGGCTCATGGACAGAACCCACATGGTGCGAGTTGCGGGAGCTAAGTCTGACTCTAAACCGGTTACAAGTAGCGCTCCCCAGGGCTCAGTCTTAGGACCTCATCTGTTCGGCATATACTTCCTAGAGGTACAGACAAGCACAGGAGGACTATGGCTGACCAAGTTCACAAACAATTGCAAACTAGGGGCTATAATTGACTCACCGGCTGACACAGACATCCTCCAAAAGGGTCACACTGAGACGGATACCTGATGTCAAAATCATGGCCTCAAGCTAAATGCCAAAAAGTGCATAGTTATTCCTTTTGGAAATAACAAAGTACCCACAAACTACCACATAGGTGGTAGTCCCCTAAATATGGAAAACATAATAAGGGATCTGGGGACCCAAGTAGATAGTAATCTCTCCTTTGATAATCACATTGCCAAAGTGGTTAGAAAATCCTTCTATGTGGCCCACCTAATCACAAAAGGGTTTGCATCCAGATCAAAAGAGGTTATTGTGCCCCTGTACTCATCACTCTTCAGACCCATCATAGAGTACAATGCCCCATTTGGGATATACCTTACAAGGCACCTGCAACAGCTGGAAAGACCACAGAAGTACCTCACCAAGAGGATCACTGGCCTCAAACAGATTCCCTATGAAACTCGACTGAAGAAACTCCAGCTGTACTCATTTGCATCCTGCCTGCTCAGAGGTGATCTCTGCGTGACATACAAGGCCATGTCCAATCCAGAATTGATGGACATGCTCCACCTAAAGAAAACCTTATCCCCTCGAGCCACATGCTCTAGGGAGCTAAACCTCACCACAACAATAAATAGGACGTGCTGGGGGGATAGATTCCTGTCCCAGAGACTTCCCATGCTTTGGAACAAGATTCCAATCTACATTAGGCAGAGCTCCTCACTAGCACTCTTCAAGAGAAACCTTGACGAGTGAATGGGAAACAAAGTTTACCCTGTGGATCACTTCAGTGGCTCTGCTGGACAGAGGCACAGGGAACTATCTAAGGGGGTGGCAAAAGCCAACACATTCTGGCTAGGCTTATAAATGCCTTTGGGCAGATAGCCTAGTACCTACCTATGAACCTATGAACCTATCAGTGTAATCCTAAATCTAGCCCATATCATAATCCTAACAATAAATCTACACCTAACCACAGTCTGAACTTAATAGTAAACTCAGCATAACACCATCTCTGACTAGAAAGTCATAGATTAGTTGAATTTCTGTAGAATTGACAGCAATTTCACATTTCATTCATCAGCAGTCTATTTATTTATTTAACTTAAATGCTTAAAAGCTAAGCATTTTTAGATAAAAAAGAATAGCATGTTCAATTGTCAAACCTAAGGACATAATTGTGGTTAAAGCTAATAAATATGAATTAAATGACTTAACAGCTATAAAACCAGATACCAAAACAGAACCCCTAAATAGATTTAACAAGACTTTCCTAAATAGTACTTTAGGGATTTCTATCATATCTCTGAATTGTACGTAGGTAAGTTCTAGAGGCCTGATGCAAGATAAGAAAAGGTTAGTTTGACAAATGTTTCAAGCCATTTTCAAAACATCCAACAGAAGAGTCAAAGGAATCATAAGAGACACAAGTCTATTCAATCAGTGGCCATACATGACATGCAAATAAATGCTCTCCAGCTAAACTAAGTATTTCAAGGAGGGCAAGGCACTTAAGTCCTGGAGTGTTTTTAGGGCACCCATCCATTTGTCTAAACTAAGGTGCAAAGGTCAATGTGGAGTTTATTCCAGAGCAAGTGCAAGAGCTGGGTAATGAATACATGCCTTCATTTAACTTTGTTTATTACTTGATGAAATATGAAATATCGTGTGCTATTCTTGTCTACTCTATCTTATAGACCAAACATAAAAAATTACCAGTCACATAAACACCAGTTTAATAAGCAGCTTTGTTCTAAAAATAAAGCAACAGTCTAAGCAGGGTAGAGACAGAGGAACAAAAACTTCTGTATGCTCTGTATGATAAATTCTTAGATATAGTAGGATTTTCTGGCTACAGTTGTTACATTTTGATTGGAGGACAGGGGACCATTGACCCAGATGTCCATGTACCTGATCACAGATTCATTACTGAGCAAAGTGGCATTGATGCAAGCTGGTAGCAGGAATTTTTTGCTATCCAAGGGAAATGATGCCATATTTCTTAACATTTAGTGTGTGAACCCTTTTTCAGCATGCAAGGAATTAACCCCTGTTAGTTCCACTTGAAGTGTATTATTATCGTTAGTTGATTTAACTATTACACTCAGCTTACAATAATTAGTAAACTTAGTCTGACAGTGATCCTTGGTTGTCAGCATTTAGGTCAAGAAATAAATGCTAAAAAAGTGCTTTGAAGGTGATATCACAGTTTTCTATTGCATAGTTTTTGCATGGGGTTGATGATGATAATAAATGCTGACTTTGAGTCATGTAGCAGTTTTTATTGGGGGGGGGGTGCTCACACAACCACTTCTTTAAAAATGTATCAGGAAGCCCTGTCATATAGTATTCTTTGACATTTTCTCCCTAGGGTAAGTTATCAATATGTTTGTACCTTCTGTTATTGATTCTGATTTGAAAGTAGAACCGAATAGATTGACAACAATGAGTGAGACAGAGTTTAATCTGTTAATACCAGCCTTAGAACTGTATACATACATGCATACATGCATACCATGCACAAGGTATAGCATGCTTGAGTGTGACTGCGAGGATACTATCCCCAGGATTCATGAATCTTGAGCCATGCGCTGGAGTAGCGTCTGTGATCTAGCGACAAATATGGCCATTGAGCGATTCAGATAAGAGCTGTTTCCATGTGCACTACCAGCGTATGCTAGAGCTGCGCAGCACCCAGCGCATGTATGCTAAATACCCCATGCGCAGCAGTGTAGCATGCAAATGAAGGTATATAGTGATTCATGAAGTTGTGCAGGCGTAGTGTAAGCATGTAGAAATGTAAACCAAAAAAAAAAAAAATGGTTTACATTTTGTCAAACATAAAATCGGAGCCATGAAAGCGGAACAAACTTATGTATTATAATGTTAATATATGCCAATGGCTAAATATATAGCCAATAGCATAAAACAACATGCACAACATATAAAAAAATAACATTTAATGTCATGGCCACATCAACACAAAGTAAAACCACAGTGCATCAGTGCGCAAAAGGGATCACAAGGAAAATATATTTAGATGTCATAAAACTGTAATGTAACACAATTCATGATAAAACCATAATAGTCAATGGCACGCATGCTATACCACAACCGTGGCGCAAGGGTTGCTAAGGGTCTGTGACAGTGTTCTGTGCGGTATCTAGGAATTAGCAGTCGATGCCATGCAAATGAGTCAAGTAATACTAAATCGCAAATTCCCCACCGGCATAAGGATGTACCACACAGCATAGCATTACAACACCGAGGAGTGGCGTGGAGGTAAACATGACATCAAGAGAGGGGCGTGCCACCGTAGCTGTAAGCACATTGGATCATTGCTAATCCATGTTGCATGTTGCTAAGCAAAGCCGCAGGATAGGGGTGTGGAAGTAGCCATAGCTTTGTTTAGCTGAGAGCACACAAGGTAACCAAAAGTTCATGTGAACGTGGATGAAAACACGCACAAAATCTGGTAAACGGTTGTGCGTGGCGCACACCACAGCTGAAACAGGAAGGATATGGAAAGACAATAAGGAAATGCTGCAGCATGGTAATTGGAGTACAAATGAGTAATTAACACCCAGAAACTCACAGTGGGCCATAGACAACACCTAACAAGGCTGCTAGCAGTTACATGCAGAACAGGAAAGGGGAGGTGTCGTACAGCAAAGAAAAGAGAACTATCACAGCAGAACAAAGAAAACTTGCAGTAGATCAGCTACAAAACACATTTCCCAACACAATCCTGGGTTGTGGAAGCACAAAGTAAGAAAGGTGGCAGCTGGATGCATGCCTGACAATGGGAGGTGAATCGGGTTGAAAATAGAAGTAAAGGGCAATAGATGAATCATGGCAGACAAGCATAAGTCAACACCAAAGGCCCCACAATAGCAGTACCTGCTGTAAAACCAATAATTAAGATACCCTGCAGCTGGAATAGCACAAACACACCCAATTCCATCAGCATCATCCATTGCACAAGAGTATAAGGTGTGAAAGCCCCACACACACACTTGTGTATTCCCAGACACTCTGCACCATTAGTGTATACAGACGGGGAACATTCAATATGTATATGTTAGGGGGTGCCATAGCTTTCATTCACCAGTATGTGTTGGAGACTGACCGTGGTGTGGAGGATGATGCTGACAACCATCTCAGGCACCGGAGGAGGAGACGAGTGTTCAGACTCAGGGTAACCTACCAGGGGCTACATGATCTGAAGATAGTAGAGCATTACAGGGTGGACAGGGACATCATACAGCAATTTATTAAGCTGTGCTGGCCACGCCTCAGAGCCAGAAGTAACAGACAGGAACACATCCCAGTGGACATGAAGGTATGTGTAAGCTTGAGAATACTAGCCACAGGTACCTTCCAAAGGCCAGCTGGGGATATTATGGGGATCTCACAGGCAACAGCATCCAGGGTACTCCACCAGTTTCTGAATGCCATGTTACCACATGCCAATGAGCACATATACTTCCCCCGAACGCAGGAGGAATTGGCCAGCAATATGCGTCTCTTCCACCATGTGGCAGACTACCTGGAGGTACTGGGTGCAATAGACTGCACACACATACACATCAAGTCACCACCCGGTGAGCAAGGTAGGCACTACATAAACTGCAAGGGATTCCCCTCCATCAACTGCCAGGTCATGTGCAATGCCCAGGGCATTATCATGGATGTGTGTGCTGGCAGCCCTGGAAGCTATCACAACTCCCACATCTGGCATGCCTCACAGCAGTATCAGGTATTTGCCAGGGGGGACATCCCATATGGCCACCTGGTGGGGGATGCTGGCTATGTACTGGAACCATGGATGATGACTCTCATCAGAAATGCACACACAGCCACGCAAGAATGCCATAATGAGGCACACACAAAAACCAGAATCATCATAGAGCGCATGTTTGGGATGCTAAAATCATGGTTCCATTGCTTGGACATATCTGGTGGAGCCTTGCAGTACTCTCCAGGAACGTGTGCCCACATCTTCATAGTATTTGCCATGATACACAATATGATCCTGCGGAAACAGCTGCAGCAGGGACAGAATGGTGAAGGCCCTCACAGCCCATCACCATTGCCAAGGGACCCACAGGCACAGGGGGACTCAGACCACGAACACCCTGTGCTAGCCCCAGTAGGCAGACGGAGGCATGCCCTGTATGCCCATACCTTGGCAAAGAGGGAACGTATAGCACACACTATGACATTATAGGAACTCATGGACTGACACTTCTCCACCTGCACACACAGCAAACATGGATGGCACACACACATGACCACCTGTAAATTGTCATGTATACCTACTGTGTGCATCCTACATAGGTAGCCCTCAACTATTGTACACACAACCTCCATTGGCACAAGATAAGTCAATACCTGAACAGTAAATTAAGCTATCAGCATGTGTCCATACTGTATGTACAGGTTCATAGATACATAGGTAGGTACATGCCCAACCGCCGAGGCCACTCATAAGCATAGGCAAAACATGTCTGCTGTCGCCACCCCATCGATCAACTAACTGTCCCTCTGTGGAGCAGAGCCACTTGCGGGATCCCTGGGGTGTAGCTACTGTTCACCACCCACTCTGCAAGGATTCCCTGGAGTGTCAGTGAGGGGTTTTGTATAATGTAATCAGTGATTAGTTCCAAATAATGAGGAGTATCCCTGACAGG
This sequence comes from Protopterus annectens, assembly GCF_019279795.1. NCBI lineage: Eukaryota > Metazoa > Chordata > Ceratodontiformes > Protopteridae > Protopterus > Protopterus annectens. Next base: position 1,996,918,000 of record NC_056741.1, on the reverse strand, counting down.
AATCTTCATAGATGTGTACATGTTACATAGTATACCTTAAACATAGCTTGCATATATAGGTAGTTCTCCACAGAATAATTAAAATGTGGAACACACAACCACTGAAATGTGCATTAATCACCCTTGCACTACCAGTGCCTGCTCTGAGAGGTAAGATATCACTGCCAGGACTAGAACACGCAACCATGTACACATTCATCACATTAACATACCACTAAGCTACCTGAGATGTACCAATAGCGGTCGTGTATACTGACAGGATAAAACACAAATGGTAGGAATGTGCTGAAATAGGACACACCGGCATGTACCCAATGAAAGGTGTATGTTATATATATATATATATATATATATATATATATATATATATATATATATATATATATATATATATATATATATATCATATACAGAGAGAGAGGGCGAGAGAGAGCGATATGTCAATATATGGGGATATACATATATATGTAGATATATAGATAGGTTAACAACATCTACATAACCATGGATGTACATATAAATGGGATACCTACCACATACTGACTGCTTTACATACCGACGCGCGAAATCCTGAGGCTTAAGGTCTGAAAGAACACAGTACCAAAACACCAGATGAGCGAGGTGTAATCTCACGATGTTAATGGACAGTTAGTCAGTGCTTCTAGTGTTGCGTTTTGGGTAGGTTATTGTGTGTACGTGTGTTTCTTAGGGCTGCAGTGTGTGTAAGTGTGTGTTCTGTGTGTGGTGTGTGTTCTTGGGGGACTGTAATGTGTGGTTGTGGGTTAGCTTTGTGCATCTGTTTGCGCCACTCAGGATGTAGAATATTAAAGTAGGGGGTGGTGTGGGGAGTGCAGACACTTACATGGGGGGTGTATTGGGGCTTGGCCACCTGCTCATATGTAGTGTAGGATGGTTTGTTTGGATGTGTTGTCTAGTAGTGCGTCTGTGTGTGCTCCATGTTCGTGTTACCTTCACGAGTTACTGTCAATGTTGGTAATGTGGGGTATGGGAGTCTGGTCCCGGTACTGTGTGCGTTGGAACACTGTGGTTTCAGGATTCCATAGGTCTCCCATATACAGCAGTTGAAGTGTTCATATATGTGTATAACACAGACCATAGCAATCACACATTCTGCCACTACCAACCTTTATGAACAAAAGCTATGGAGAGTATATGCCTATACACTATTACAAATATGTGCTATGGACATGAGCCAATGATAGTGTTACCACCTGTCCCACTTTGCGAGGGACACTCCCTCTTTGGGCGGTTGTGTCCTGACCAAATATATTAAACGTGGCAAATGTCCTGGGATTGTAGGACATAATTATGTCCCATATGTACTATAATAGTTGCATACAATAGTTATTTCTGTATCTAAAATACCTACATGTTACAGGAAACAGGATAAGCAACTAAACTGCTACAAGAATAAGCTTATAATTAGGCAAGAAAGGAAAGTTCTATCCCTTGTACTGACTGTGGGTTTGTGTCGGCCTGTAAAATCAGATGTGTGTCCCGAAAAAGTCCTACTATGGCCATATGAAAAGGTGGCAACCCTAGCCAAAGAAGGTCAGTCACCAACACAACTATGATGACTGTAAATACCTATGACAGATATACACAGCTACCATGTAGCAACACGTTATTACATTCAGATGTATTACTAAAGGAATTCAAGGACTAACCACCTGCATGCTATACAGGAACCACATAACAGTGTCTTAATGAATCAGCTTGCAATTACCATTGTATTAGTCCACAAAAGGATAGGTGTTCAAATAGGGAAGGAACCCTCTTGCACATAGCGATTATGTATAAAAGCAGTTCCTACACACCTGTATCTGCTAAGCACACCCACCAACATCACCCCCACACCCAAACATATTACAATACAAACTGTAATAACATCACACATCATTCACACACTGTACGACATCTGCAGAAGCCTTAACATACCTTGTCAGAGATGCACTTACATGGCCCTATGTGAAATAGCTGCTGTTATACAATGGAAAAGCTGCTGATGTAATAGGGTTTGTTTGCACTAATCCCGTTACAGAGGGTTGTGCGTACACCGGGATGTGTTAGCAATTAGTGAGTAACAGCACAGTATGCTACACTTGTACACCAAATCAAGGATGTCTGGTGAGCACACTGTACACCACATAACAGTTCATGCATAGCCATACGGCCTTGAGCTGGCCAGAATTAAACATCTGCAGAAGTATCAGGTACAAACACACCCTGCATAAGTAGCACTGTTCTGAAATATAACAGCTGTACTCACAAGTAGAACTAAATCATCTAGCCATTACACACAATCCACAGGAGTCATGAAGCTAATATATCTCTGTGTGTCTCCATATAGCTGTTGAAATATATTGCAATAACACATCTAGGCTGTCTCCCTCAAAAGTAAGGCAAACGGACAACGCCCAAAAGGAGTACTCACTTATACACCACTGTTGCCATGGTATCAGCTAATGGAGTAGCTGCACAGCTGATGTGCATCCAATTAACTACTTTGGAACAGCAATTGGTGGACAGGATACCACATGTTACAGATATGTAACTAGAAAAGGATGTGTTATCACACATTCAAACCATCCATATATACCAGCGGAATGTTACAAAGAACATTGAAACACAAACTGAAAAGGATTGAATCAACAGTTAACGACACCTCGGGTTACTAATAAGGTATGTTGAACAGTCAGTATGTCTGTGAATATATTACTATTCTGTAGTATTTAAAGTGCACACAATCCATACAGTGGAAACAGTTATCTTGTAGTGGTGTATTGTTGAGCATAGTAAAGCTTGTAGTATTTGTGTGTACTGCTGTAGGTCACAAGGCAAACACTGCATACACCACAAGGGATGCTATATAAGGGCTTTGAACAGAAATACTCCTCACCAGCCGATGTCAGTGGCAGGGCTGGTCCAACAAGTATGTGCTATAACTGGGGATAGTATATGTTGATTATATTGTAACTGTAGCCATATGTATGGGTGTATTACAGAGAATAACATCTGGAAGGTTGGGCCACTATGCAAATATGATTTGCATTGTGGGATATTGTGCCAATAACTATGTAATGTACAGTATTGTAGGCAGATATGTATTACAAGCTACATAGCATTACTGCAATGTTAGGCAAACATTAGTTATGTCAATAGGCATTTACAATACACAATAACAGGATACATATGTTGTTTAGTGAGCCGACAGTTTATCAGCATGAAAGCAAAGTAAAATGGAAGAGCTGTTTAACTATCCATGCACATAAGACATGTAATAGTACTAGGCTGTCTTACTAAGGGTATCTGTAAGCCTAGCTAGCATGTGTTGGCTTTTGTCACCCCCATAGGTTGGTTTCCTGTGCCTCTGAATGGCACAGCCCATAGTTCCCTGTGCCTCTGTCCAGCAGAGCCACTGCAGTGATCCCCGGGGTGCATGTCTGTCTCCCATCCACACGTCAAGGTTTCCCTTGAAGAGTGCTCATGAGGGGCCCTGCCTGATGTACATTGGAACCATGTTCCAAAGCATGGGGAGTGTCCTGGTCAGGAATCTATCAGTCCAGCACGTCCTATTCATCATTGTGGTTAGGTGTATATCCCTAGAGCATGTGGCTCTCAGGGGCTTCTGTTTAGGTGGAGCATTTCCAGCAATACAGGGTTGGACATGGTCCTTGTATGTGAAGCAGAGATCACCTTTGAGTATGTGGTATGCAACTGAGTACAGCTGGAGTTTCGTAGGTTGGGCTGCATAGGTTATCTGTTTGAGGTCAGTAATCCTGTTGGTGTGGTACTGGTGTGGTCTTCCAAGCTGTTGTCTTGTAAGGTATGTCCCAAATAGGGTGTTGTATCCTTTAATGGGTCTAATATGACATGTGTAGAGTCACAATGGCCCCTCTGATCTGGATGCGATGCCATTATAGATTAGTCGGGCCATGTAGAAGGATATTCTAACCACCTTGTCATTATGGGTATCGAAGGAGAGATTGCTATCTACTGGGGTTCCCGGATCCTGTATTACCTTTTCTGTATGTAGGGGACTAGGACCTATGTGGTAGTCCGTGGGTAATTAGTTATATCCAAAGGGGATGACTATGCACTTTTAGGCATTCAGCTTGATGCCATGATATTAACAGCAGGTATCCATCTCAGTGCGACACTTCCAGAGGGTGTCTGTAACAGCTGGGGAAATAATTATGTCCCCTAGTTTTCAGTCGTCTGCAAACCTTTTCAGCCAAAGCCCTCCTGTGCTTGTCTGTACATCAGAGATATATATACTGAACATGAGGGGTCCTAGGACTGAGCCCTAGGGGACGCCAGTTGTAATTGGCATACAGTTGGACTTAGGGTATGCAACTCCCACTGTGTGGGTTCTGTCCGTGAGCAACTTTGCAAACCATCACATGATGTAGGGTTAATGTTCAGGCAGATGGGTATGTTGATAATACCAGAAGGAGGAATGATGTTGAAAGCCTATGAGAGATCTAGGTAGGCTGTGTGGACCTCCTTATCCTCATCTATTGCCTTAGTAACTGTCTCTAAGAAGTCCACCAGGTTTGGGAGGCATGGTCTGGCCTTAACAATGCCAAACAGGGAGGGGTCAAAAGTTGGAAGGTACCCAATTTCTCTGTGGCAGTGATTCATGATGTGCACCATAGCCTTGCAGACCAGGCTAGTCAGGCCTATAGGGAACTAGGTCCCATGGTCCTTGTGGTGCCACCTTTGTGGAGTGGGATAACTGTTGCTGTGCACCATTCAGGGGGCACTATGCCTGATGTGAGGCTATTATTGAACATGGTGCATAGGTGGGGAGACAGTACGATCTGAAGTTCATGTAAAATGCAGCCTGGGATGTTGTCCAGTTCAATGGATGATGTGATATTGCCTTTAGAGTGTGCAGCTTTGAGAGGGATCTGCCAGGATGCTGCCAATATAAATTGTTTCTGTAATGTTCATGCCTTTGTGCTGTAACTCAGAGCAGATCTGGTTGTTGACATCGAGATATGTGACATAGCTATAGAATGCTTTGTGGTTGTTGTTGGTATTAGTTGCATTATAGTTTTCGTAGCTAGCTTTGGAGGATCTTATAAGGGATCTCACCTTCTTACTGAGGCTGGCCAGGGATCTCCTCCATGCATGGTATTGTACTCTCATTTGCAACAGTGGCTTCCTCCTGTAGTACAATATTTTTATGGCAGGGGACCACCAGATTGGTTTAGTTAATTAGGAGTATAGCATCCTGGTTCTGTTTGGGATAGCACAAGCCATTCACTCCTGTAAGTGCTTATAGACTGCATTTGTGTAGGATTCAGCAGTTGTAACAGTACTGTCCATCTGCATGGGTGTCATGACATCCACAATGTCTGCCTTATGAAGCATGTAGTTGGCCTTGTAGACATATTATACTGTGGTTCCCTTAATGGGGGGTATGTGCGGGATGTGGATATCAATGATATTCAGCACATGGTCTGATCGGACCAAAGAGGAGTTGGCTTCAAGTGTGGAGAACCAGTCACTCATGTTGATAATGACTAGGTCTAGGATATTGTTGCCCCTGGTGGGTGTGTGGATATGTTGAGTCAGGGCATTGTTGTTTGTGAATTCTAGAAACCGTTGAGCTAATGTGTTGGTACACGAGTAGTTTTCGCAGTTAATGGTAGGGTAGATTCAGTGATACTTATGTGATGAGTGTGGTGTTGTGTGATTGTGTACCTTCTCTACATGGCAGCCAGGGTCAGGCTTGATTGGAGAGACCTTTACCTCCAGTTTGGCTAGATGAGTGCATCTCTCACAGGTTGTAGTGTTGGGTGGTAGGTGGAGAGGCTTGTCTGTGTACATGAGGCAATGTGTACATTGCCTCAAGATGTCCAATTCATCAGATAGACAGGTGAGAACACTGGCAGTTGACTCTTGGACATGCCTGAATATAGAACTACATTCACCTAGATAAGTGAGGAAAGTGAGTACAAGAGCTACATTACTCTACACAAGTGAGAAAAGAATGTACAAAACCTGCTCACCCTTACCTGTAGGTAATGAGGACGATTGAGTGCTACAGTAATTATTAGCTTACGTGGTGTTTACAAGTCCTGAACAAGTGCTTAGCATGAATAAGCAATCCAGATACGGTGTTGGATAATATAAACACATGGCCCCCTCCCCCCAACAGGTACACAAGTATATATCCATGTACACCACAGGGCCCCTGTGCCCACAACTATGCAGGTACAAGCTGCACTCAGTCTGCATGGGACCTGCCCACATCACAGGTTGTATCATACACATATGGCAAAACAAGATGCTCTTCACGTACACATCATGTAAAACATAGCTCCATGTCAGGTTTTGTATACACTGAATGGTGCACACCAACAGGTATCACAACCCACAAAGGGGAGACACCACTGATAATGGGAAGTACTTTACTACTACCCTGCTGAGTCTGGTCTGGAAGGCCATGAACCTTGATCACTTAAGTGATATCAGCAGTACAGATGTAGATGACAGTATGGTTGATGTCACACTGCATATCATAACCTTGCCAGGTCATAGGACATCATCACCCATACTGTGTATCACGTACACTTGGTATACTAGATGTACATTCCTATGTCACAGAAGTGCTTTGCAACAAGACTGCTGACAGAACCAACACTACAAAAGGTGTCTGAATAATACATGATCATCACACCAGTGGCAGCTACAGTATGTCAGGGTTAATTAATGTTATTCCCCCTCATTGTAGTCCATACCTCACAGACAAACAGAAGGCATCTGCCTATTGAAATATGCAAATGACTATGACCTAGGAGCAATAGCTGACTTGCATTGTCACCCCTATGTTAATAACCCTGTGCCCATGAACTACTACCTAGGCAGTGGTCAACATAATGGACCCTCATGTGTGAGGGATGCAGCTGGGCAGTTGTCTTTCCTGTGATAGCTACGTCACCACACCTGTCAGGTAGTCATATGTGGCAACCCTAATAATGATAGGGTGCCATTCATGAATATAGAGATCATTGTCCAGCCATACAGAGCACTCAAATGACACATATCAGATCACATATTTCCTTTAAGGGGTATTGGCCATGTGCAGATGGCCTACACCAGCCTTCCCATTCCCCATCTCCACTATGTAGCATGATGCATACCCTGAATAAATCCATGTCCAACCCACTGATGTTGGACATGCTACACGTACTCATCCTGATCTCAAACACGTACTTCATGGACATCCACCTACCGCATGCTAGACAGATCCATGTCCCATACACTTGACATAGTTCTGCCATACTATGCATTCCTGTCCGTCAAAGCTGCACATCGCTCCCCTCTCAGACATGGTGTGATGACCGCATGGTAATGCATGGTATTTGTATCATTAACCCTGTGGATCTGTAATGTGGCATTGCTCCACCTGGCCCCACAGACCCACCTGCCAGCTACTGCCAGGTGACCTTTCATCCTAGATTTATACATGGCCCATGGCACATAGCCCACTAGTTGACTTTGACTGTACATGCTATAGTAGATATCCATCCCTGCAAATACCATCTGGCTAGCCAATGTCCCATGTGTATCACATGTGCAACACAGGTTATACATGGCAGGATGTTGAATTGTTGTACAGTGCCGTGTAGATGTATATGGCAGAATACATACATGTAAAACCTTATGTGAGTATGTCTGCAGGGTCAGAGGTCATGTCTGTTAAGGCAGTGTAAGTCCTTATATGTGACATATACACTGCATCAAGGGCGACTGCATTAATGTGGACACATCCAGCCATGTGCTGATAGGTAGGAACACCAGTACAGGCAAACAGACATGCCCACATCAAGACAGCAACCACATGGAGTATGAGCAATGTAATCAGGTGACACACACACACACATATATGGTGATAATATCCACTAAACATTGAGTATCACATGTGTGTGACACAAACACGTCAGTGTCATGTAGGTTTGCAAATACAACTATTTAAACTGAATGAATGCGATACACATGTATGTTCAGCTGTAGCTCTGTATGTCTCTGTGAGTTACTGTGACCTGTCTCCTTCATTATGTCTTCCAGGTATGCCACGTGCAAGGCATCCCCCTTTTACATGCTTGGAGGATGAGGCCCTCATCCCATACCTACTCAACAATCACGATATCCTGTTCAGCCATGTACCACAGGATGCACAGCAGAGGGATACCCTATGGATGGAACTTCGCAGGAGGGTTAATGATGTGGGTGGCCACAACCGCACATACCAACAGATGCACAGACACTGTACAGACCTCATTAGATGGGCGAAAAAGCATGCAAATGCAATCACCAGGGAACAAGGTGCAACAGGTGGTGGACCACCAATCCAGCCCCCACTCACATGTACCAAGGCGCTACTGGCCAACCTGGGGACACCTGTAGAACCACATCCACAAGCCTTAGCCAATATTGTGGAGGTGGGTGTCTCTCAACCACTGAGCCTGGAGTTGCCTGGTAAGTCAGTACTGCACCTATAACAACTATATTCCATACAGTTGCATGTGTCACTGTACAATATGTAATGTAACATCATATGCAAGGCATGTATACACACATGCCACATACTATAGTATGCTACTCTGTGTATGCACACATGTGCATACACCATAGTAGGTGCGGGATGTGGATATCAATGATATTCAGCACATGGTCTGATCGGACCAAAGAGGAGTTGGCTTCAAGTGTGGAGAACCAGTCACTCATGTTGGTAATGACTAGGTCTAGGATATTGTTGCCCCTGGTGGGTGTGTGGATATGTTGAGTCAGGGCATTGGTGTTTGTGAATTCTAGAAACCGTTGAGCTAATGTGTTGGTACACGAGTAGTTTTACTTGTTAATGGTAGGGTAGATTCAGTGAGACTTATGTGATGAGTGTGGTGTTGTGTGATTGTGTACCTTCTCTACATGGCAGTCAGGGTCAGGCTTGATTGGAGAGACCTTTACCTCCAGTTTGGCTAGATGAGTGCATCTCTCACAGGTTGTAGTGTTGGGTGGTAGGTGGAGAGGCTTGTCTGTGTACATGAGGCAATGTGTACATTGCCTCAAGATGTCCAATTCATCAGATAGACAGGTGAGAACACTGGCAGTTGACTCTTGGACATGCCTGAATATAGAACTACATTCACCTAGATAAGTGAGGAAAGTGAGTACAAGAGCTACATTACTCTACCAAGTGAGAAAAGAATGTACAAAACCTGTTCACCCTTACCTGTAGGTAATGAGGACGATTGAGTGCTACAGTAATTATTAGCTTACGTGGTGTTTACAAGTCCTGAACAAGTGCTTAGCATGAATAAGCAATCCAGATACGGTGTTGGATAATATAAACACACGGCCCCCTCCCCCCAACAGGTACACAAGTATATATCCATGTACACCACAGGGCCCCTGTACCCACAACTATGCAGGTACAAGCTGCACTCAGTCTGCATGGGACCTGCCCACATCACAGGTTGTATCATACACATATGGCAAAACAAGATGCTCTTCACGTACACATCATGTAAAACATAGCTCCATGTCAGGTTTTGTATACACTGAATGGTGCACACCAACAGGTATCACAACCCACAAAGGGGAGACACCACTGATAATGGGAAGTACTTTACTACTACCCTGCTGAGTCTGGTCTGGAAGGCCATGAACCTTGATCACTTAAGTGATGTCAGCAGTACAGATGTAGATGACAGTATGGTTGATGTCACACTGCATATCATAACCTTGCCAGGTCATAGGACATCATCACCCATACTGTGTATCACGTACACTTGGTATACTAGATGTACATTCCTATGTCACAGAAGTGCTTTGCAACAAGACTGCTGACAGAACCAACACTACAAAAGGTGTCTGAATAATACATGATCATCACACCAGTGGCAGCTACAGTATGTCAGGGTTCATTAATGTGATTCCCCCTCATTGTAGTCCATACCTCACAGACAAACAGAAGGCATCTGCCTATTGAAATATGCAAATGACTATGACCTAGGAGCAATAGCTGACTCGCATTGTCACCCCTATGTTAATAACCCTGTGCCCATGAACTACTACCTAGGCAGTGGTCAACATAATGGACCCTCATGTGTGAGGGATGCAGCTGGGCAGTTGTCTTTCCTGTGATAGCTACGTCACCACACCTGTCAGGTAGTCATATGTGGCAACCCTAATAATGATAGGGTGCCATTCTTGAATATAGAGATCATTGTCCAGCCATACAGAACACTCAAATGACACATATCAGATCACATATTTCCTTTAAGGGGTATTGGCCATGTGCAGATGGCCTACACCAGCCTTCCCATTCCCCATCTCCACTATGTAGCATGATGCATACCCTGAATAAATCCATGTCCAACCCACTGATGTTGGACATGCTACACGTACTCATCCTGATCTCAAACACGTACTTCATGGACATCCACCTACCGCATGCTAGACAAATCCATGTCCCATACACTTGACATAGTCCTGCCATACTATGCATTCCTGTCCGTCAAAGCTGCACATCGCTCCCCTCTCAGACATGGTGTGATGACCGCATGGTAATGCATGGTATTTGTATCATTAACCCTGTGGATCTGTAATGTGGCATTGCTCCACCTGGCCCCACAGACCCACCTGCCAGCTACTGCCAGGTAACCTTTCATCCTAGATTTATACATGGCCCATGGCACATAGCCCACTAGTTGACTTTGACTGTACATGCTATAGTTGATATCCATCCCTGCAAATACCATCTGGCTAGCCAATGTCCCATGTGTATCACATGTGCAACACAGGTTATACATGGCAGGATGTTGAATTGTTGTACAATGCCGTGTAGATGTATATGGCAGAATACATACATGTAAAACCTTATGTGAGTATGTCTGCAGGGTCAGAGGTCATGTCTGTTAAGGCAGTGTAAGTCCTTATATGTGACATATACACTACATCAAGGTCGACTGCATTAATGTGGACACATCCAGCCATGTGCTGATAGGTAGGAACACCAGTACAGGCAAACAGACATGCCCACATCAAGACAGCAACCACATGGAGTATGAGCAATGTAATCAGGTGACACACACACACACATATATGGTGATAATATCCACTAAACATTGAGTATCACATGTGTGTGACACAAACACGTCAGTGTCATGTAGGTTTGCAAATACAACTATTTAAACTGAATGAATGTGATACACATGTATGTTCAGCTGTAGCTCTGTATGTCTCTGTGAGTTACTGTGACCTGTCTCCTTCATTATGTCTTCCAGGTATGCCATGTGCAAGGCAACCCCCTTTTACATGCTTGGAGGATGAGGCCCTCATCCCATACCTACTCGACAATCACGATATCCTGTTCAGCCATGTACCACAGGATGCACAGCAGAGGGATGCCCTATGGATGGAACTTCGCAGGAGGGTTAATGATGTGGGTGGCCACAACCGCACATACCAACAGGTGCACAGACACTGTACAGACCTCATTAGATGGGCGAAAAAGCATGCAAATGCAATCACCAGGGAACAAGGTGCAACAGGTGGTGGACCACCAATCCAGCCCCCACTCACATGTACCAAGGCGCTACTGGCCAAACTGGGGACACCTGTACAACCACATCCACAAGCCTTAGCCAATATTGTGGAGGTGGGTGTCTCTCAACCACTGAGCCTGGAGTTGCCTGGTAAGTCAGTACTGCACCTATAACAACTATATTCCATACAGTTGCATGTGTCACTGTACAATATGTAATGTAACATCATATGCAAGGCATGTATACACACATGCCGCATACTATAGTATGCTACTCTGTGTATGCACACATGTGCATACACCATAGTATAGTCTAATGTACTGGTATATGCGTTATGCACTTTGCTCCCTGTAGCCTTTATACAGAAGTGGATTATGCTCATACTGCTGTGTTACTCCTATTTAGGTACCTCTGGCATTCTGCTGTGATAGCAGCCTGTTGCAGGTGAGAGTGTTATTATTTATCAGGAACTGTAATGCACAAATCTATCTGCCATGTGGCCATTCACAACATGTACACATAATGTATGGTCCTGTCACAATATGCAGGTCGGACCTGCAATGCATCACAATGACTACCCATGTGCAACACTTGCAAACTATGTGAATCATCACACCGACATGAATCCTCACAAACTTTATTGCCAGATGTGTTGACAGCTGTACATAAAATGGTGGAGGTGCTGTTCACTTTAGGGACGTACAACAGATCTGATCTACACATGTGGTGAATACAAACAGTACTACACAGTGGGCTGGAGTATGGCCAGTGTGGATCATAGCTCTGCTATGAATGTCACAAAATGAGATGTGCTACCTTGACATGTCCATGACATCTATTGGCCTGGCTGCTACACTGCCTACCTAACCTGAAAACATATCCCACATACCACCCTTTATCTGCATAACCCTGTTGTCAGTGGAGCATATAGTCATATGGGATAACACAGATGTGAAATAGATGCCCATCACAATAATTTGCACAACACATGTACACACATGGCCATGGAGGATGGCCAGAGACATGGAGCAACACACACAATATACATGTTGTGCTTGTGTGTACACCCTATCGTACAATGACTACACATTGTTCAACCATGGCCTTTGTATAATGGTCATAATGTAGATGTGGAATACTAGACATCCTACAGGCCTGTGCACATCTTGTGTAGGCGTAACATCAATCCACCACATAAGATGTGTTGAACATCTTGAGGGTGTTGCTATAGCCCCCTTGAGGGTGTTTTATAGCCCCCTGCTATAAAACACGCTAAACGCACGTTAGCGCGGAGTTGCCACTGTTGCACACAAGAGCAGCGGTGGTTAAATAAGGTTAAACTATTCGGGCCATCTAAATTCCACTCTTCAAATTTTCCCTTAGAACTACCTTCCTCGAGCTGTACTGCTGATCTAACCAGCATATCCTGTAACTGAAAAGTTCATCTCTACTTGATTCCCAAGTAGACTATTCTCTATCTGTAAAGCCTAGCACTTACTCCTACAGTACTTGCACCTTGATAAAGCACTCTTATTATAGATAGTACCCCACCAGCCTAAAACCCACTTCCCCGAGTCCTTTGAAAGTCTCTTTATCTACTACTTCTAGTATGTCGAGGGATCAGTTGCTAGTGTCCTCTCCAGCTCAACTGGTGAACCTGGGAATATTGAGGCAATGTTACAATTGCCTCATGTACACAGACAATCCTCTCCTTCTCCCACAAAACACAAATACATGAGAGATGCAACTATACGGCCAAACTGGGCTGAGCTCTCTCAACATAGGACTGGCAAGACCAGACAGGAGGAGAAGGTAACCACACACAATACATACCCAGTCACACATGGTACCATCACAACTTCAAATCATACACATACTCACACAAAGACATACCGGAGGCTCTGATCAAAAATTTACCAAAACAGCAGAGGCCACCAAAGCAGACACCCAAACAACTACCACCTCACGACCCAACACATGCAACACATAGACCACACAGTCAGAGTGTCAAACAGTCACAGCCCTTAAGGCCAAACAAAATGCCAGACACACTTGTCATTGGTGATTCCATAGTCAGACACACTGACGTCCCGCTCACCAGACTGAGTAAGGAGAAGGTCACAGTAAGCTGCCTGTCGGGCACTAGAATCTGCCACATAACGCAAGCACTCAGGTCTCTCAACAGCAGGTACAAGTACGACTCAGTCATTGTCCACGCTGGTGTCAACGACCTGAGACGCACCTCCTGGACTACATGAAAAGGGACATCGAGGAGCTCTCTGATTATGTAGCCCAGGCAGGTATGACCCTGACCTTGAGCAGTATCCTACCTTCACCTAGAATGATGCCACAATACAGTGATAAGATGATCAGCTTTAATAATTGGCTTAACTTCTGGTGTCATTCAAAGGGGATCCAATGTCTGTCTGCCTGGGATGACATGCTGGACAAGCCACGCTGCTTCGCAAGGGACGGCTTGCACCTGTCACCGCTGGGCTTCGGATATTGGCAAAGGCTCTTGCCACCCCCATAGTGCCTTTTAGGCAAGGCTCAAATTCTAAACCTACCACCCTAGAACACCAAAAAGGAAAAAACTAAGGGTAATGCTGCTCAATGCCAGAAGTCTCAATCTCAAGATGCACACACTCGAGGCCCTTCTCAATATGGAGAACATCGATGTCTGTGCTGTGACAGAAACCTGGTTCAAGGCTCCTGAGAGCACCCCAGCACTAACAGGTTTCACCTCATATCATGCGTTCCGGGGCCAAAATCGGCACAACACCAAGAAAGGAGGGGGGGTGTCCATATTCATAAAAGACACCCACACCTCAAGGTTGGTGGCAATGCACGATGCATCGGAGACCATCCAGGTGCAATTAACCATAGGCAAGACTGCTCTGCAATTTGTAGCATGTTACAGGCCACCCTCTCAAACTCAGGAACCTCACATGGCCTTCCTGAAAACATTGGAGGATAAATGTATCTCAAACACCATCATACTACGTGACTTCAACTACCCTAATATAGACTGTGAACACTACTCAAGCCCGAACATTCTAATCCAAAGATTCCTGAGTTCATAAACTCAAATGCCATGGAACAACTAGTCACCATCCCCACAAGAGGAGAAAACATACTTGATCTCATCATCACGAGCATGGGATCAAAATGTTCAACACCGAAGTATACCCCCTCACTGGTGAGATCAGATCATAAACTAATCTCGCTGGAGGTCGTCATCCCGCCCCCACCTGTAACAAAAAGACCACAGTGAAAACTTCTCAAAGCCGATTTCACACTTCTAAAAACTAGTGTGGTCTACTTTAAGGCCCTGAGCCAGTGGTAAACATTACTCAAAACCGCTGAATCACTTACAAATGCCTTCTACCAGCACCTACAGGACTGCATGGATCAGGCAATCCCAAACAAAATTAAGACTCTCTGTACCAAAGGCAAGCATCCAGTCTGGTGGACCCCAGCCATAAACAAGCTCTACAACAAAAGGAGGAAGCTACTACAAGATAGAGCAAAATCCCTGAAAGGTAAGACACCTTTGATCATTATAAGTAAAAAACTAAGAGCTCTCATAAAATCATCCAAGGCAAATTTTGAGAGAAAAATCGCCAAGGACTCTAAAGACAATCATAAGGCCTTCTTTAGCTATGTTAGAAACCTAGGAGGAAACTCCCAGATATGCTCAGAATTAGTTCAAAATGATATGAAAATTACTGAACCTACACACATTGCCAACATACTGGCTGACAGGTTCAGTGCAAACCTCCCCCCCCCCCCCCCAAAAGGAGAGATATCTATTCCAGAGGATTGTAGCCCCCAAACATCTCCAACGCCCAGGTGAGAACTGCCCTCACTAAGGCAAAAACACAGCATCCATGGGACGGATGGTGTCCCCGGCTGTGTGCTTCACTTAACTCAACAAGGAATTAAACCCACAGTTAGGACAGCTGTTTAATCTTAGCCTCACCTCAGGATACGCACTCCAGGAGTGGCACACGGCGACTGTGGTCCCACTTCATAAGGGCGGTGCCTCCACAGACCCTGGAAATTACCGCCCCATTAGCTTGACAAGCCTTATCTGCAAAGCCATGGAGAGGATCATAATGGAACTCATAAATAAAGACATAGGAACTTGCAGACTTTGGATCCAACCCAGTTTGGCTTTGTCAAAGGCAGATCCTGCCTCTTAAACTTGGTTGACTTTTTCGAGACAGTCACCAAGGCCATTGATGAGGGAAAGGCAGTCCATACAGCCTACCTCGACCTGGAAAAGGCCTTCGGCACAATACCCCACTCAGGTATCATCGAAAAACTCATCAGCTTGAATGTAAACCCATACATCACAAGATGGGTTGCAAACTGGCTAAGTGACAGAACCCACAGGGTCAGAGTTGCTGGAGCCATGTCAGACTCAAAGCCTGTCACAAGTGGTGTCCCACAGGGCTCAGTCCTGGGTCCACTCTTGTTCGTCATCTACTTTTCTGAAGTACAAGCAAACACAGGAGGGTTATGGCTGACAAAGTTTGCAGATGACTGCAAACTGGGCGCCATAGTCGAAAACATATCTGACACAGATATCCTCCAGAAGGACCTCACAGAAATGGATAACTGGTGCCAGAGCCATGGCCTGAAGTTAAACGCCAAAAAATGTATAGTCATACCCTTCGGGAAAAACAAGGTTACCCCTAGCTACCATATAGGTGTCAATCCACTGAGCACAGAAAAAGTCATCAGGGATCTGGGGACCCAGGTTAACAGTAGCCTTTCGTTTGACACTCATGTTGCTAAAGTAGTTAGGAAAACCTTCTATATCGCCCACCTGATCATGAAGGGATTCACATCTAGATCAAGGGAGGTCATCGTCCCCCTGTACTCATCACTCATTAGACCTATGATTGAGTACAATGCCCGCTCGAATGTATCTGACCAGACACCTGCTGCAGCTTGAAAGGCCCCAAAAGTTCCTCACCAAAAGGATAAAGGGTCTCAAAAATATGTCTTATGCTGCCTGACTGAAAGAACTCCAGCTCTATTCAGTCTCATACCGCTTGCTCAGAGGTGACCTGTGCCTGACATATAAGGCCATGTTAAACCCAGATTTGATGAATATGCTTCACCTCAGAACCACAAGGGCGGGAGACTTAAACCTTGACACGGTTATAAATAGAACATGCTGGAGGGACAGATTCATCACCCAGAGACTCCCTATGCTGTGGAACAAAATCCCGGTACATGTGAGGCAGAGCACCTCTCTGGCCTTGTTCAAGAGGAATCTTGACCAATGGATGGGAGATCGCAGATATACCCCAGGGATTACTTCAGTGTCACTGCTTGACAAAGGCACAGCAAAATGATAGGCATAGTTTTTATTCAAACTAAAGGGGTGGCGAAAGCCGCATAACTATGGGCTAGGCTTATAAATGCCCTTGGGCAGATAGCCTAGTATGAACCTATGAACCTATGAACCTATGAACCTATGACAGCAGTCACCTGTACAGTATCCACATCAGGCCACAGATACAGTACATTCCCGTTGCTGGTGTTGGACATAAATGCCATACTAGCTCCTTGTGTGTGTGTGTGTGTGTGTGTGTGTGTGTGTGTGTGTGTGTGTGTGTGTGTGTGTGTGTGTGTGGTACAGAGATATCATGTGGGACATGGTGTACCGACATGTTCGCCATGTCTGGCCATAGTTGCCGGGCTGCAGCAATATGGTTGCAGATGCGCAAAGGTGTCATCCGTATACCCATCAGTGACCTGTGTCACAACTTCCACATCATGGTTTAGTGTGTGGCGTGGGTCACATTCCACAGCATATATGTATTGTATCTGAACACAGTCATGGCTATGAACCCTGTCTGTATCTCAGACTGTATAGCACTAGAGACGCCTCATGATTCCCTGCAATGGCCATGCACATCAGCTAAATTTGCAGTATATCTGTAGGGCAGACAGACATCACTGAATTGGTACACCATTGCCCTACTGTATATTTGACAGGACACCATTGTGTTAAACATGTATGCATGTAATTGCACACGTCAGCAGATCACATGTCATACTACATGTGATTATCAAGGTCATATGTCACACATCAGGCAGGTGTACAGTTAACCTGTGCTGGTCCACATGGTGTAACACAGGGATGTATGCTAACCACTACTATGATTGTGTAATTTGCATGCCGTCTGCTATGACACATGCATGCTGTTGTTTGCAACCTAGGGATGTATGATAACTACCACTATTATTGTCTGCACTGCATGCTGTCTGCTGTATCACATGCATGTTGCATGCCTTCTGTCATAGCACATGTGTGTGTGTGTGTCTATTGTATAGATTGTAATGTACAGTTCTTGTCTGCCCTCACAGGTCATATAGTTGCATTGCCCTCCTGCGGTACATCAGATGTTAGTGTCCCCACCGACTCTGGCAGTGATGTTGAACGTATGATTGGGAGACAGGCAGAGTTGTCAGGGGCTGAAACTGTGCCATTGGTTGCCATTCCACCTATAGCCACCTCATCCCCGCACACAGATCCCATACCTGCACATACCCCATCACTAGTGGCCATTGAGGAAGGACAGTTGGAGCATGGTAGCTTGGAACAGGAAAGTGTGGGGGCTATGGAAGGTGTGCCTGCACACCATGGTGTCAGCCAAACTACTGGTGGTGCCCCAGACAGGCACGTGGCCAGTGCTGCTCATAGGAGAACCTCTGGCCAACATGTTCCTGCACGACAGAATGCAGTAGCTGGTATCACTAGACGCATGTTTCAGGCTGTAATGGAGGCACAGGCACATGCTGAATGGTGCAACAGAGATGGTCAGAGGCTATAAAGGGCTGCTGTCCATTCTTTAAACAACAGCATCCAGGCAATGGTAAATGCTCAACAGCAGATTGCTGATGCTTTGGATAGATGGTTGGGTGACATGGTTGGAGTCCTTGACCATGGCATGACAATCCACGAGTGTGAGTTGTCTGTGTTGGAACATCTGGTAGGAGTGAGGCATCGGGCATGTGGACGTAGGTCTGCTACATCACCTGTGTCAGGTCTACGTGTACGAGCTACCTCACATGCCCGCTCCCATAGTGGCGGTAGCAGCAGCAGTGCATCTGGTGCTGTGCTGTCCACACCATGACACAGCAGGCCACGTGCACATGGCCTGGGACGGTCCCAACAGGGACACGGTTCCAGTGGACAAGTGACATCAGACAGTACCCAATCTGCACCTCTGTCTGGTAGTGCCTGTGCAACCCCTGGCAGGCACAGGTCACATGTCCGTGGCCGGACACCGTGAACTGGAAAACCTCGCCTGTACAGTCTGCAGCTGTCAATAATACCTTTGTGTAGGCCAGCCACATGGGAGAACTGTGTGCATACATACACGCACACACAGGACAAATATGTAGGGTACCACAACACACACATGCACAACATCCACACACGCCCAATTAGATCAAAGGCCCAAACCCACACATATGATGTCATCCAATGGTGCAGCCTAAGCCACTGGCAAACATTAACACCCTGTGCATATGATGATGCCTGTGCCACATCCCTGACATCCACACCATCGGTGCAGGGACATGCTCATATGGTCTGATTCACAGGGTGAACAGACAAGGATGATATGTGAAGTTTACAAATGTTGAGGACTGTTGACAGGCAGCAGATATACCATGTAGTACAGGTGTACAATACTGTTAACAGTATGTGTCTTGTGTAACAACAGTGCAGCCTAGGCCTCTGGAAAACATTAACACCCTGTGCATATGATGATACCTGTGCCACATCCCTGACATCCACACCATCAGTGCAGGGGCATGCTCATATGGTCTGATGCACAGGCTGAACAGACTAGGATGATATGTGTAGTTTACAAATGTTGAGGACTGTTAACAGGCAACAGATATACCATGTAGTAAAAGTGTACAATACCATTAACAGTATGTGTCTTGTGTAACAACAGTGCAGCCTAGGCCTCTGGCAAACATTAACACCCTGTGCATATGATGATGCCTATGCTGCATCCCTGACATCCACACCATCAGTGCAGGGACATGCTTATATGGTCTGATGCACAGGGTGAGCAGACTAGGATGATATGTGTAGTTTACAAATGTTGAGGACTGTTGACAGGCAGCAGATATACCATGTAGTACAGGTGTACAATACTGTTGACAGTATGTGTCTTGTGTAACAGTGCAGCCTAGGCCTCCAGCAAACATTAACACCCTGTGCATATGATGATGCCTGTGCCGCATCCCTGACATCCACACCATCAGTGCAGAGACATGCTCATATGGTCGGATGCACAGGCTGAACAGACTAGGATGATCTGTCTAGTTTACAAATGTTGAGGACTGTTGACAGGCAGCAGATATACCATGTAGTACAGGTGTACAATACTGTTAACAGTATGTGTCTTGTGTAACAACAGTAAATGCATGTTGGTCATGATGTTCTGCTGTCCTTATTCAGGTCTAATTGCACGTGCCGGTGGATGTCAGTGTTTGCAGTTAAGTGTCCCATATGTCAATGTGGACTACTCACATGTATGTATGAATATACCAGCATGCACCGTGTAGCTGCCACATACCAGTGAGAATGTCCCACGTTACAAACATGTCTACCATTCCAAGAGTATGATAGCTGTGTATTAAGCTACTGTGGCCACAGACCTAACATCCATAAAGGGTGACATCACAGGTACAGTTACATGGAGTGGTGAGGTAAGAGAGTGGTCTAGCTGATTACAAGGGTAGAGGCCATTGGAAGTGTGATGCCTCAATGGGAATCAGTAATACACATTCCCATGACAGGATGCCAACACACAACTGCACCCACACACTCAGGTATTGACACACATGTATTCAGTGACACTGTAACACACACACACACTCACGGCTTCACTGACACAGTAACACACACTTACACACAGTTGCTACTGGTGAGATGAGGACCCCTGCCTATGTGCAAATCATCATTACAGTACTGTGCACCTACATGATGCGCCACAGAGAATACACATGTACAGGTAGTCAGTACGGCCTAAGATCGGGGACATCAACACGGATAGTAGAATGCATCGCCTGGATGGTGGGAGTGGTCTTATCAGTTCAGTATGGTAACATACATCTTCACCCCAGGGACCACTCAGCCCTACATACACACACACTGTGGCATTCAGTAATTAATAAACCTATGTCATGCACATACAGATACCTCACATGTGTGAGATACACTCTCCTGCCTATGTCCTGCTTTCTACATTGCAGTCTGTACAGATGTGTACACTAGTGTACAGGAGAGTGAGTAACAATTGAGATTTATTCCCCACAATACATGACATATATGGACACACATGCAACCACACATGCCAGTACTGTGAATCTCAGACCTGCCTAGCTTATGTTATGTACATCAGATGTACAGCAGTATTGCACATGTTACAAATTGTACTGATGCTTCCTGTGCCAACAGTGCTGATATATGAACTAGGGACGTCATATCTATTAACAGGTGTCAAGTGATTTACCTTCGCTGTCACCCTGACCGCTGTCCCAGTTGTGTGTTATGTCCTTCAATTAATAAAACCATTGCTTACCAGTTACACAGGGTATTGTAGGACCGCATGTGACACACCTGTGAGCTGTCCACAGCAAACATCTGTTTGCAAAGATGCACCACCACTTAGTTATTTCAACACATCTGCCCATACCTGTGGTACATCTTTCTGTACATTCAGCATATCACCATATACAGCTGGCAATGTTGAGGCTGCATTGCAGCTGCATGATGTACTAGGATACACGCCACCTGCATACATCAGCAACTGCACACGCATGTTATCTGAATGCACAACACTACGTGTACAGGTGTGTATGTCCTACAATTCTGACATTTGGTCATGGTTTTAGGCATTGCAGTTGGTGGATATGTGTAATGACATACATGTCACATGGACTGTTGTATGATATGATGGGTGACCAGTACAGAGGGGATGTTTCCTCTGTCAACATTGATATCACACCTTATGTACTGTTAGCATTCAGCAGCCATGGACCTACATTCCATGTGCATGTGTGTAATGGCTGTAGCCACCTGTTTGCACAAAGGGCTACAACAGCTATGCTATTTACAGGTATATTGTGTGTGTGGCATGTACATACCCAGGGCAGGTACATGTATGTCATATCCATACATGAGGGTGTGTACTGGTGTACAGCAACAGACATCTGCTAATGGTGGAAAGTACGAAGGGCCCCTGGTATGTGTACAGCTGACCTGGTCATAGACAGTGGTATCATTGCATTGCATAACACATGATGCAACTGTGTCAGTACATGTGTACTGTCTACAGTTGATGTAGAGCTTAGTACAGTACACAGATCAAGGGTCACATGGTGGTGTACTCATCTATGTCATACAACATGTATGGTTGTGTGTTGGTGGTCCAAGGGCATGGAGGTGTCTTCAGTTTACATCCTAGAATGCAGCATGTGACACTGTGTCCTGCACATGGCTCATCTGTGATGCCTTTCGTGGGGGGACCGGTCAGTACATATGAGTGGCCTTTTGTATGTGGGTACACTACCTGAAGTGGTCCTTACCTGTGTTATGGCCCACATGTCTGGTACTGAGGTATATGCTGGCAGTGCTAGGTTCTGAGGTATATGGTGGTAGTGCTATTGTGCACTACAGAGACATCAGCCAGGTGTTCCTCACTGCACAGATGTCAGTAATCCCCATTGTTGGATCTACAGTGACCAGCTATGAATATAGACGCTACACATCTAGCACTGGTTAGAATAAGAAAACAATGCAGTTGTCCTGTAGGTTTATGGGAGTTAACCTCTGTTTAGGACATTTGCCTTGGAATGGCACTGTGTGGGCAGATGCAACTTGGGTAATATCCACACTCCCTTGTATCATGGATGCATGTGATATGTGACAAAGGCCTGCCTACTGTCAGCCATGTCATCCCAGAATGACAGCTGATGTTGTGTAAAAGACCGATGTCAAATATATGTAGAGCAGCGTTCCCACTAACAATGACAACTACTAACACCAGAGCCCATTACAATGTGTTCTTTACTTCTACCTGTAATAGCATGGCCACTGTGGCCCTCCGTGTTTAGCATCAGAGTCCATCCCAGTCCGCCCTGTGCTACTAGGAGTATGAGCATGCCCAGTATATCCTTGTGTAGATGGACACATAGTAGTGCATTCCAACCAGCCCTGTGCTACTAAGTGTGTGAGCATGCCCCCTGTGCTACTAAGTGTATGAGCATGCCCAGTATATCTTTTTGTAGATGGACACATAGTGCATTCCGAACAGCCCTGTGCTACTAAGTGTGTGAGCATGCCCAGTGACACCTTGTGCAGTTTATGTGCCTCTGTGTATGGGCATGGCCATTGTAACCCTGTATAGTGGTAGTAGCCATCCATTCCACAGATGGGCATACTCCAGATCAGGATGGATTCCTACTTTAAACACACAGGTTCACAGGTATGTACATCTTAATTGCCAGCATCCCTGTTGATGTCCACATTCCCAGATAGTCATAATGACAGCCTTGACATGTGTAGTCTGTGTGGCGCGATTCGTAACTATGTAGTATTGTAATAGTAATCTGTAAATAGGCAGGTGTTCCATACCCGCCACTGGCGTGTGTGTGTGTGTATATGTCTGTCCCCGTTTGCCGGTGGACTCTAAATTGCTTTTAGACTGCCCACACTCCATGCATTTCTTATACTCACCATTAGCAAGGCTGATGATGTCACCCATCTACAAATACACCTGTGGGAGTGCTGTGTCCCAGTAATCTAGGTAGCACGTTCTGTAACTGTGTAATGCTGTAGTGTAATAAAGTAGTTAGACTGGTGTTCTGGTCCCACACTTGCCGTGTGTGTGTGTGTGTGTGTCCACGTTTGCCTGAGGACTGAGAAATACCTTTATACTGCTCACACTCCATACATTTCTTATACCCACCGTTAGCAAGGCCGGTGATGTCACCCATCTACAAATACACCTCTGGGAGTTCTGTGTCCCAGTAATCTCGGTAGCACGTTCTGTAACTGTGGAATGCTGTAGTGTAATAAAGTATTTAGGTCGGTGTACTAGTCCTACACTTGCCGTTTTTGTTTGTGTGTGTGTGCGTGTGTGTGTGTGTGTGTATGTGTGTGTGTGTGTGTGTGTGTGTGTGTGTGTGTGTGTGTGTGTGTGTGTGTGTGTGTGTGTGTTTTCCCATTTGCCTGAGGACTGAGTAATAAGTGTGTGTTTTCCCATTTGCCTGAGGACTGAGTAATACCTTTATACTGCTCACACTCCATACATTTCTTATACCCACCGTTAGCAAGGCCGGTGATGTCACTCATCTACAAATACACCTCTGGGAGTACTGTCTCACAGTAATCTTGGTAGCTCATTCTGTAACTGCATAATGCTGTAGTGTAATAAAGTAGTTAAGTCGGTGTTCTAGTCCCACACTTGCCATGTGTGTGTGTGTGTCCCTGAGGACTGAGCAATGCTTTTATACTGCTCACACTCCATACATTTCTTATACCCACTGTTAGTAAGGCCGATGATGTCACTCATCTACAAATACACCTCTGGGAGTGCTGTATTCCAGTAATCTCAGTAGCACGTTCTGTAACTGCGTAATGCTGTACTTAGGGCGGTATTCTAGTCCCACACTTGCCGTGTGTGTGTGTCCCCATTTGCCTGAGGACTGAGTAATACCTTTATACTGCTCACACTCCATACATTTCTTATACCCACCATTAGCAAGGCCGGTGATGTCACTCATCTACAAATACACCTCTGGGAGTGCTGTCTCACAGTAATCTCGGTAGCGCATTCTGTAACTGCGTAATGCTGTAGTGTAATAAAGTAGTTAGGTCGGTGTTCTAGTCCCACACTTGCCATGTGTGTGTGTGTCCCTGAGGACTGAGTAATGCTTTTATACTGCTCACACTCCATACATTTCTTATACCCACTGTTAGTAAGGCCGATGATGTCACTCATCTACAAATACACCTCTGGGAGTGCTGTATTCCAGTAATCTCTGTAGCACATTCTGTAACTGCATAGTGCTGCAGTGTAATAAAGTAGTTAGGTTTCGGTGTTCTAGTCCCACACTTGCCGTGTGTGTCCGTTTCACTGAGTAATGCTTTTATACTGCTCATGCTCCATACATTTCTTATACCAACTGTTATCAAGGCTGATGATGTCACCAATCTACAAATACACCTCTGGGAGTACTGTGTCCAAGTAATCTTGGTAGCACGTTCTATAACTGAGTAATGCTGTAGTGTAATAAAGTAGTGAGGTCAGTGTTCTAATCCCAGACATGCCAACTGTGTGTGTGTGTCTGCCTGTGTGAGACAAATACAGTGCTTTGTAGATTTCGCAGTAGTGCGTGCCCTAAACACATGTTGCTGCAGTGTAATACAGTAGGGATTTGTATACAGGACATGGCAAGTGTGTGTTTGTCTGTCAGATCCTGTGTAGAGGTGGCCATGACTGTTTTACCATTGGACATGTTTGGGAGCGGGTTTTGTAGTTTTCCTATATAGTATCTGTATTATGACACATTGGCCACCTCATGAGGAGTACAGCTGTCAGTCAGCCACGGCACTGTGTTGGCAAGCCATACCCATACATCTGGAAAAAGGGCTGGTGAACTAAATATGCAACCCTACTAGTACCCAGTATATGTCCTGCACCCATGTGCCATGCACACGCAACCTTGCCCCGGATATCCCACTATGTTGCTAGTAACATGCACATTGAGGACAGATAGTAGGCATGGTGTGACCACAGTGGCCTGCAGAGGACATGGCACCCTGTACAGTGGTACAATAGGCACATATATATGGACATTGTGCCTTCACTATGTTCCACACTGAATGGCTGCAACATATGTGGTGCCATCATATGTGATCCACTAAGGCCAGACAATGCTGTACACATGTGACCTGTATGGACCCATGCCACTGACACCACGGAATAGCTGTCCATTCTATCCGTGCAGGTGCAGGGCTGACCTGCTCAATATAAGCAGGTTTTGCCACACCAGGCCAGTATTGGCATATTGGGGTATAACAGGCTGTGTACACTACATGTGTCTGCCAAACCAGGTACACCTGTACATGTCACTGTACAGTATTGCGGGGCATGCACATCCAAGGCAATGTCCATGTGAAGGACTATCAAATATAGACATGGCATGCATTGCAAAGCTATGGCCCTACACATTGGTAACCAGGATGTCAGGCCAGATAATGCAGTACCCATCTGTGTGGGACATTGCAGACACTATACCCCTGCACTGCACACCATTCTCGGGTGATGCAATGGCAAGGATTACTCCTCACCCAGCCTTGTACAGCCATCTTGCACAGCCGAACACTACTCACCAATGGAGCAATGCATACCCGTATGACAGTACTGGCACCCTGTGTCTGCATGTGGGTTGTGATGCTCCCAATCACAGTCATTCCCAGTATAAACTTCATCGGCATACCAACAGTTGTCAAGCACTTTCACATGCCCTAGCCCATAGAACCTCCATATATCCCCTGTGGTGCATGTGATCCTGTGCATTACTGCTGTGTGGCAAACTAAGTAGTTGCATTGTGTATTCACAGCCCTGGCAAACGTGTCAATGTGTGTCCATTAGAGTGTGGTTGTGATGACAATGGCATGCGTTCACGTGGACTGACATGTGTGCCACTCCTAATGTATGTCTACTATATCTGTTGCAGATGGCACTCACTCACCTACACACATGTTCTTACAGCGCTGCAACATGCCACCTCTGTGGCACATGTAGTAACATCATGCACATGTAATAGTAATGAGTAGTAAGGGGTTTTCCCCTATACTATTCAGTGTGTGGCAGATGATGCATATGGTTAAGTCTCCAAGCCCTTCCCTGGTGTACATTGCCTGTCCCGCACACACACTCTCTGTTGGATGTGAAGGTGTACACCTGCACAGCAGCAGCATGTGTATTGTAACAGATGGAAATGGTCAGCTGATGGCCTCTGCACCTATTGCAGTCCTCCTCTAGCTGATTGCATGTGGTACAGCTGTGATGGTGCTCCCATAGCCATCTGCATGATAAACACAGTACACTATCTAGGGAAACATGTTATTATCTGGCCATGACAGTCGCTGTGAGTAGTACCTGGATGTAGTGTTCTGACACGGCATCCCAGATGATATCTGGATGTACCGCAGTCATTTTCCACAGTGGGAAATAGCCTAATGACAGGAGGGTGATGTGCCACACAACTACAGCATGTACGTGTAGCTATGCTGCATTGAGACTACTGCCTGTTTAACATGTGTGTGGTAATGGCTATTCTGCATGTAAAAATACAGACATGACAGTACTCTGTTCATGAGGGAACCCCATCTGTAGGGCCATCAGTGAACAGGTCAGTGTGTGCAACCATTTGTTTCCTGTGTTACACACTGAACACACTTCACATCCCTGACTGGACATGTGTCACATGAGACAGTGGTATGACTGACACTGTGTGGGATTCCTAGTGACAAGCCAATGATGGGCAGCTGTTCATAGCTGCGGTCACATGTCTACTACACATTGTACAGTTGCCATGCGGTATATATGCATGTGTTGTGCTCCCTCTGCAGATGTATACCATCTGTTGTGTTGGGTTGCTGGTGATATCTATGCATTCTGTCGTAGGTAATCCGGTATGCTGTTGTCTATCACTAAGCCATATGTGGGTTTAAAATGCAACACCATAGGCTGAATTTGTTGGTAGGTCCCGGCAGATCCTCCAGTCCCACTTCAGCTGACCATGGCACCAGGCACTAGCACATTTGTGGCCCAGCCATTAA
Source organism: Protopterus annectens (assembly GCF_019279795.1). Classification (NCBI taxonomy): domain Eukaryota; kingdom Metazoa; phylum Chordata; order Ceratodontiformes; family Protopteridae; genus Protopterus; species Protopterus annectens. Next base: position 1,996,890,516 of record NC_056741.1, on the reverse strand, counting down.
CATCAACCTCTGTTAGCTCTGCACCACCTTCTGGTGATGCTAACACTGAGGATGGAGCATGTCCCCCTTGGGAATGAGACCAGACAGGTACATATCTGCTGTTGTGCGGTCCCGGACATGTTGCGTAGATGGCTCCCTAAGGGGTTATGAAGCCAGATACACCAGTTCAAGGGTGGAGTGTCACATTTACAGGGTGATGCTGCCCCTCCTGGACAGCCCCCAGCTCTGCCTCCTTTGCAGCTGTGTAGGTGCAGTGGCAGTTGTCCATGGCTGGAGGCCTCCATCCCACTGTTGCCATGGGCTTTTGAATGCTGAAGACCCATCCCCATCCAGGGTGTATTCCCCCGCACATGTGTCATATACCAACCCTGTATGCTGTCATTTCTGTGCTCCTACCTATCCTCCGCGGCCATACCTACACTCCTTCCCCAACATCTGACCCTCACCTACAGACACATAAGGCCATTCGGCTCCTAGGACACCATCTGCCCTATACATAGCTGTCCATTACACACATGTGCCCACTGGACACATGAAACCCTTGTAATATGCATCATAACATACTACTGTTATCCTCACCACTGTCCCTCAGGCACACGGTCCTGGTATGCACATCACTCCTACATGTCCAGGTACACATGAGGAGGACAACCCCATTGTACACAAAAACACTACTGGTCCTTCTATGGTTACCCCATTTACCTTTATCATGATGATGTTGTTGCACACAGCACATTGCAGGAGTACTGTTCACACATAATCATTGGACAGGTACTGTTGTGTTAATGTACATTACATGCACAGAGTGATGTATACAGTCAATGTACAACTATATGTGTGTATGACTGACACATGTCTGTCTGAGGGAGTCTTGTGATCACATAGAGCAACACCACTACATAATACAGGCATTGCTGGTGTTTCCCCGTTTCATTCATTTGTAATGCTTTGTTGCCACATGGCATGTCCCTGATACATCTCTATATATGTATGTACCTATATGCTGGACATAAACACTCACATGTACATCTACATGATGGGATACATTCCTATATTGTTGAATGACTGCGCTGTATGATATCCTCTGGTTACAGCCTCTTACGCTTGATTAGCCTCTATATTGCTTAACCAATGCAATACTCGCATGCTGGTAGCCAAACACGCTTACACCCGCTCGATCCCGCACTTGATAATGCATCGGCATTGGTGCTTGCATCTGTCACTCACACTCCTGGATGTGAGCGAGGACCACAATGTTACCTTGTGATGCCTATTACATCATACTACATCGTACTACATGACTCCAGTATCGGGATTGGCCACCCATTAGGCGATGGCATCGCGTTCGACTGTATGGAATCAGCGGCCTGTCCGGAGAATCATTCATATTCATGTGTTCCTCTTAGGCATACCTTGTGATGCCTATCACATCAGACTACATGACTACAGTCATAGCCGGCCATAGGCATAGGCCAACTAAGCGGCTGCCTAGGGCGCCGCTTTAGTGGGGGCACTTTACCAGTATTTATTTGGTGTAGGTAGACCAGGATGGGGGCACTGTGTGGTGTGGTGGGGGGTGCAGTTGTGCCCTCTGCCTAGGGCACCAGTTGACCTAAGGCCACTCCTGACTACAGTATTGGGAATGGCTGCCCATTAGGTGACCGCATGGCATTCGACTGTACGGAATCAGTGGCCTGTCCGGTGAATCATTCATAATTGTGTGTTCCTCTTACAATCTGCTCCCACCTTGTAATGCCTATCACATCGGACTACATGACTACAGTATCGGGAATGGCTGCCCATTAGGCAACAGCATGGCTTTCGACTGTATGGAATCAGCAGCCTGTCCAGTGAATTAATCATATTTGTGTGTTCCGCATACACTCTGCTCCTGTCTGGCTGATATATGGGAACTGAGACCCTGCATTGCAAACGAGTAGTTGGGTTGTGGTAGCCACATCCGTCGGACAGGTCATGCTACTGCATACCTATTATAGGTTTGCCACCTTCTTAGTTGGCTAAGGTTGGACTTTAGGGTT